>NC_081400.1:4770608-4948108 GCF_030684315.1 Stegostoma tigrinum
GTCTGTGTGTGTGTGTGTGTCTGTGTGTGTGTGTGTGTGTGTATCTGTGTGTGTGTGAGTGAGTCAGTGAAAGCTAATAGAGACTTTCCTTTGTGTGGTGGAACAGAGTATAGAGTTATACAACACGGAAACAGATCCTTTGCTCCATCTCATTCACACATATCCTAAACTAATCCAGTCCCATTTCCCAGCACTCGGCCCCTATCCCTCTAACCCCTTCCTATCCATGTCCCCATCCCGATGCCCTTTAAATGCTGTGACTGTACCAGCCTCCACCCACTTCCTCCTTCCACACACGCACCACCCTCTGTGTGAAAAAGTTACCCCTCAGGTCCCTTTCCTCTCTCACCTTAAACCTATGCCCCTCTAGTTTTGGACTCCCCCTACCCCTGGGGGAAAAGACCTTGTCTATCCCCCCTACCCATGCCCCTCATGGTTTTGTAAACCTCTATAAGGTCCCCCCCTCAGCCTCTGACGCTCCAGTTAGAATAGCCTCAACCTCTTCCTGTAGCTCAATCCCTCCAACCCTAGTCTAGGCCCAAAACGACAGCCTTCTTGCTCCTCTGATGCTGCTGGGCCTGCTGTGTTCATCCAGCCCCACACCTTGTAATCTCTCCATCCCTGTAATGGTCTTTTAAACATTGGAACTGGTCCAGCACTTCCTCCGGAAGCTCGTGCCACACGCAAACGTGTAAAAAATAAAACTGCCCCCACGTCCTTTTTAAAACCTTGCCCTCCTCGTCTGAAAATGATACCCCCTCATCATGAAAACCCCCATCCTGAAGGAAAAGACATTTTACCTCACCTCATGATCCCGAGAAGGTCACATCTCACACTCCAGGGAGAAAAACTCCCAGCCTCTCATAGCTCAAATCCCTCCATTCCCGGCAACATCCTGGTAAATCTCTCCCGTACCCTCTCCAGTTTAATACTATCCTTCCTGTAACAGGGCGACCAGAACTGGACACAGTGCTCCAGAAGAGGCCTCTCCAATGTCCCTGTACAACCTCAACTTCCCCGATGTACTCTTCAAGTCATCACAAAACGGCATTCATGACGCGGAATGGGCGCTTCCTGCTGAGACACGAACTGAAGCGGGTAGGGGTGGGTTGAGGATAAAGGTGTGCGGGGGCTGATTTGAAACAAGAGATGGGGAAAAGATTCATCATCTCTTAGGGTCATGAGCCTGAGCAGTTCACTCCCTCTCAGTGCTCGAAGAGGATTTTCAATCAGCAATGGGCTGAAGAAGTTCCAGACAGAGGGATTCAGCCCTACATGAGATTGTATGAGATGTCATAGCAGGTTGGAGGGGCTGAATAGCCAACTCCCGCTCCCGCTCCTTGTGTCATTATCCCTCCCCCAGTTCACTGAGTGGCCTGGCTTGATTTTAAGGTCGCCCCTCCGCCACCCTTTCCCAAGGAATTAGTTCGGATTCCCTTCTCCGTCAACCTGATCTGAGCTGTCGTGAATCGCAATTTTCCGTCTCCAGTTTTCAAGGAGGATTCTCTGGATGAAGACGTTTCGCCTCCTTCCACTCCTACCACGTCTCCTTTTTAGGCGCTGAATCGTAAGATCCCCAGAGTCTGGAAACCGGCCGTTCAGCCCGTCGAGTCCACGCCGACCGTCCGAAGAGCATCGCACCCAGACCCACGCCCCTTGTAACCCAGCATTTCCTATGGCCAATCCACCCTAACCCTCACATCCCTGAGCAATACGGGACAATTTAGCACGGCCAACCCACCCTAACCCGCACATCCCTGGGCACTGCAGGACAATTTAGCACGTCCAACCCACCCTAACCCGCACATCCCTGGGCACTACGGGACAATTTAGCACGGCCAATCCACCCTAACCCAGACATCCCTGGGCACTACGGGACAATTTAGCACGGCCAATCCACCCTAACCCGCACATCCCTGGGCACCACGGAACAATTTAGCACGGCCAATCCCACCCTAACCCGCTCATCCCTGGGCACTGCGGGACAATTTAGCACGGCCAATCCACCCCAACCCGCACATCCCTAGGCACTGCGGGACAATTTAGCACGGCCAATCCACCCTAACCCGCACATCCCTGGGCACTACGGGACAATTTAGCACGGCCAATCCACCCTAACCTGCACATCCCTGGGCACTACGGGACAATTTAGCACGGCCAATCCACCCTAACCCGCACATCCCTGGGCACTATGGGACAATTTAGCACGGCCAATCCACCCTAACCCGCACATCCCTGGACACTACGGGATAATTTAGCACGGCCAATCCACCCTAACCTGCACATCCCTGGGCACTACGGGACAATTTAGCACGGCCAACCCACCCTAACCCGCACATCCCTGGGCACTACGGGGCAATTTAGCACGGCCAATCCACCCTAGCCCGCGCATCTTTGGGCTGTGGGAGAAAACCGGAGCACCCAGACGAAACCCACACTGACACGTGGAGAATGTTCAAATGCCACACAGACAGTTGCCCAAGGGTGGAATCGAACCCGGGTCCCTGGTGCTGTGAGACAGCAGTGCTAAACGCTGAGCCACTGTGCCCCTCTTGAAATGCTGTGTACAATTCTGGTCTCCCTCCTTCAGGAAGGATATTAATAAATTGGACTGGGTGCAGGAAAGATTTACAGGGATGTTGGAGGGTTTGAGCCACAGGGAGAGGCTGGGGCTGGTTTCCCCGGAGCATCGGATGCTGAGGGGGGGGGACACCTTATAGAGGTTTATAAAACCATGAGGGGCATGGGTAGGGGGGATAGACAAGGTCTTTTCCCCCAGGGGTAGGGGGAGTCCAAAACTAGAGGGGCATAGGTTTAAGGTGAGAGGGGAAAGGGACCTGAGGGGTAACTTTATCACACAGAGAGTGGTGCGTGTATGGAAGGAGCTGCCAGAGGAAGTGGGTGGGGGTTGGTGCAGTTAGAAGGGCATTGGGATGGGGTCATGGATAGGAAGGGCTTAGAGGGATAGGGGCCGAGTGCTGGCAAATGGGACTGGGTTAATTTAGTTGTGATTGATCTGGTCAGCATGGGCCAAAGGATCTGTTTCATGCTATACAGCCCTATAACACTAGCAATAACAGCCCAGAAAATATAAGTTACAATCCTGCTCACGAAAGTCTCCTTTCAGACATTGCAACTGATTAACATAAGAATGAAAGCTGAGACGAGACATTAAGAATGCTTTCAATTCCACCGGCCAGAAAACATCACTGTTCAGAAACTTAATGGTTGGATTGGAAAATATTTGAAACATTAAACTTCAGGCAGTGTCGAAAGAGAATTTGACACATGACTGGAGTGCAATGAGATTGGAATAAACGTTTGACTCCTCGCACAGACTGACTGGGATCTAGTGCTATGCTGACGCCAAGTTGCTTTTTATGATTCCCAGCTTCTGGAAGCTGAATTCCGAAATGGAACATTAACAAGCAGCTCAGTTACACACACAGAGCGGCTCATGGTTACTGCTCTCAGAGAGGGAGCAGCAGGGAACTGACACGGCAGGGACAGGGAGGGGACAGACAAGAGCACACATGTGTACAGACACACTACCACACACACACACACACACACACATACACACTCCAACACAGACGCACACACACAGGGAGGCAGACAAATGGAGGGACGGGGGAAAGAGGACAGAGCGACGCAGACAGACAGTGATACATAGGCACTGAGGCACAGTTAGACTGAGAGTCAAAACCTTTCAGAACCCGTGCTGCCCTCGCAGTCCCTGCAATTTGAGTTCCGCATCTTTTGGTCAGTACACAGTGAAATGGTCAAGGAAGGCTCTACTCTGTTCCATCTGAAAGCAGATTGGGGAGAGAACCGAGTGCCAAGCTTTCAAAAATCTGTAAGGCAGACTGGTCTCCGGAATACGTGGACCTAACTCCTCTCTAACCCCATGCAGCATTGTCTTAACCTGCAAACCAGTTAAAAAAAAAGATACAACCCCAGGAACACAGAAACTAAAACAAAATCTGTGATAGGAATTGAAATTAAAATGAAATGTCCTGTCCAGGTCCAAGTGCACTTTAGCCAGGAGCGTCTCACGTTCGGCTTGCACTTCTCAGTCATCGAATTGCAACAGTGGGAAGCTGGCCATTTGGCCCATTGAGTCTGTTCCCTGCCCCCAAAGACCAAGCAAGCCAGACTCATCTCCTAACCCTATCCCCATAACCCAGCCGTTCCCATAGCCTATCCACCCTAACCCGCACATCCCTGGGCACTACGGGGCAATTTAGCACGGCCAATCCACCCTAACCCGCACATCCCTGGGCACTACGGGACAATTTAGCACAGCCAGTCCACCCTAACCCACACATCCCTGGGCACTACGGGACAATTTAGCACAGCCAGTCCCACCCTAACCCGCACATCCCTGGGCACTACGGGACAATTTAGCACGGCCAATCCACCCTAACCCGCACATCACTGGGCACTACGGGACAATTTAGCATGGCCAATCCACCCTAACCCGCACATCCCTGGGCACTACGGGACAATTTAGCACAGCCAGTCCCACCCTAACCCGCACATCCCTGGGCACTACGGGACAATTTAGCACGGCCAATCCACCCTAACCCACACATCCCTGGGCACTACGGGGCAATTTAGCACGGCTAATCCACCCTAACCCGCACATCCCTGGGCACTACGGGGCAATTTAGCAGGGCCAGTCCACCCTAACCCGCACATCCCTGGGCACTACGGGGCAATTTAGCAGGGCCAGTCCACCCTAACCCGCACATCCCTGGGCACTACGGGACAATTTAGCACGGCTAATCCACCCTAACCCGCACATCCCTGGGCACTACGGGACAATTTAGCACGGCCAGTCCACCCTAACCCGCACATCCCTGGGCACTACGGGACAATTTAGCAGGGCCAGTCCACCCTAACCTGCACATCCCTGGGCACTACGGGGCAATTTAGCACGGCTAATCCACCCTAACCCGCACATCCCTGGGCACTACGGGACAATTTAGCACGGCCAATCCACCCTAACCGGCACATCTCTGGGCACTACGGGGCAATTTAGCATGGCCAGTCCACCCTAACCTGCACATCTCTGGGCAATACGGGACAATTTAGCACGGCCAATCCACCCTAACCCACACATCCCTGGGCACTATGGGACAATTTGGCACGGCCAATCCACCATAACCCACACATCCCTGGGCACTACGGGACAATTTAGCACGGCCAATCCACCCTAACCCGCACATCCCTGGGCACTACGGGACAATTTAGCACAGCCAATCCACCCTAACCCACACATCCCTGGGCACTATGGGACAATTTGGCACGGCCAATCCACCATAACCCACACATCCCTGGGCACTACAGGACAATTTAGCACGGCCAATCCACCCTAACCCGCACATCCCTGGGCACTACGGGACAATTTAGCAGGGCCAGTCCACCCTAACCTGCACATCCCTGGGCACTACGGGGCAATTTAGCACGGCTAATCCACCCTAACCCGCACATCCCTGGGCACTACGGGACAATTTAGCACGGCTAATCCACCCTAACCGGCACATCTCTGGGCACTACGGGGCAATTTAGCATGGCCAGTCCACCCTAACCTGCACATCTCTGGGCAATACGGGACAATTTAGCACGGCCAATCC
This sequence comes from Stegostoma tigrinum, assembly GCF_030684315.1. Classification (NCBI taxonomy): domain Eukaryota; kingdom Metazoa; phylum Chordata; class Chondrichthyes; order Orectolobiformes; family Stegostomatidae; genus Stegostoma; species Stegostoma tigrinum. Next base: position 4,776,248 of record NC_081400.1, read on the forward strand.
ACCCTAACCCACACATCCCTGGGCACTATGGGACAATTTGGCACGGCCAATCCACCATAACCCGCACATCCCTGGGCACTACGGGACAATTTAGCACGGCCAATCCACCCTAATCTGCACATCCCTGGGCACTACAGGACAATTTAGCACGGCCAATCCACCCTAACCCACACATCCCTGGGCACTATGGGACAATTTGGCACGGCCAATCCCACCCTAACCCACACTTTCCTGGGCACTATGGGTCAATTTAGCACAGCCAATCCACCCTAACCCGCACATCCCTGGGCACTACGGGACAATTTAGCACGGCCAACCCAACTTAACCCACACATCCCTGGGCACTATGGGACAATTTATCACGGCCAATCCCACCCTAACCCGCACATCCCTGGGCACGACGGGACAATTTATCACGGCCAATCCCACCCTAACCCACACATCCCTGGGCACTACGGCACAATTTAGCATGTCCAATTCACCCTAACCCACACAACCCTGGGCACCACAGGACAATTTATCACGGCCAACCCACCCTAACCCACACATCCCTGGGCACTACAGGACAATTTATCACGGCCAACCCACCCTAACCCACACATCCCTGGGCACTAGGGGTCAATTTAGCACGGACAATCCACCCTAACCCGCACATCCCTGGGCACTACGGGACAATTTATCACGGCCAATCCACCCTAATCTGCACATCCCTGGGCACTACGGGACAATTTAGCACGGCCAATCCCACCCTAACCCACACATCCCTGGGCACTACGGGACAATTTATCACGGCCAATCCCACCCTAACCCGCACATCCCTGGGCACTAGGGCACAATTTAGCACGGCCAATCAACCCTAACCCGCACAGCCCTGGGCACCACGGGACAATTTGTCATGGCCAAACCACCCTAACCCGCACATCCCTGGGCACTACGGGACAATTTATCACGGCCAATCCACCCTAACCCGCACATCCCTGGCCACTACGGGACAATTTAGCACGGCCAATCCACCCTTACCCGCACATCCCTGGACACTACGGGACAATTTCACATGTCCAATCCACCCTAACCCGCACATCCCTGGGCACTGCGGGGCAATTTAGCACTGCCAAGCCACCCTAACCCACACATCCCTGGGCACTACATGACAAATTAGCACCGCCAACCCACCCTAACCCGCACATCGCTGGGCACTACGGGACAATTTAGCACAGCCAATCCACCCTAACCCGCACATCGCTGGGCACTACGGGACAATTTAGCACGGCCAATCCACCCTAACCCGCACATCCCTGGGCACTACGGGACAATTTAGCACAGCCAAGCCCACCCTAACCCGCACATCCCCGGGCAACACAGGACAATTTAGCACGGCCAATCCACCCTAACCCGCACATCCCTGGGCACTACGAGGCAATTTAGCACGGCCAATCCACCCTAACCCGCACATCCCTGGGCACTACATGACAAGTTAGCACGGCCAACCCACCCTAACCCGTACATCCCTGGGCACTACGGGACAATTTAGCATGGCCAATGCACCCTAACCTGCACATCCCTGGGCACTACGGGACAATTTAGCATGGCCAATGCACCCTAACCCGTACATCCCTGGGCACTACGGGACAATTTAGCACGGACAATCCACCCTAACCTGCACATCCCTGGGCACTATGGGACAAATTAGCACAGCCAATCTACCCTAACCCGCACATCCCCGGGCACTACGGGACAATTTAGCATGGCCAATCCCACCATAACCCGCACATCCCTGGGCACTGTGGGACAATTTATCCCGCCCAATCCACCCTAACCTGCACCTCCCTGGGCACTACGGACCAATTTAGCATGGCCAACCCACCCTACGCTGTGCGCCTTTGGGCCATGGGTGGAAAACGGAGCACTCAGGGGGATCCCACGCAGACACGGGGAGAATATGCAAACTAAACACGGCCTGTCGCCTGACGGTGCAATTGAACCCGGGTCCCTGGTGCCATGAGGCATAGAACAAATCGCAAATTTTGACAGGGACCTTGCAGAATGAAATGTAAATGTCACGCTATCAGGGTCGCCCACTGGTCACAAAAGGCCTCAGGTGTACCACTGAGGGACCATCTGTGCCCACACCATGGGCACTGAGAGATGGATGTTGGGGTTAGAGGCCACTGTCCGATGCTGTCTGGCTGGACCCGTTAATGGACACATTGGCCAGGGGCCACAATCGGCCAAATGCGGAGGTCCTAGAATACAGTGCAGACCTCACACCAGTTCGCAGGGTGTGTGGGGGCCTCAAAAATATCAAGAGCATGGATCTGCAGTAGGCATGAAAGATTAGCAGCACTGTCCCACCCCCTCACCCAACGTTTTCCTGGCTACCATCAGTTCTGAGCAAGGGTCACCGGACCCAAAATTTTAACTTTGCTTTGTTTTTTGGTCTTCGCAGATGCTGCCAGACCTGCTAAGCTTTTCCAGCAACTTCTGGTTTTGTTCCTGATTTACAGCACCCTTGGGAATCTTTTATGAGCCCTTTCAACTTTCACGACATCCCTCCTGCAGCAGGGAGACCAGGATTGAATGCAATATTCCAAAAGTGGCCCTAACCAATGTCCTGTACAGCCGCAACATGGTCCTCCCAACTCCCTGTACTCAAAGCTCTGACCCATAAATACCAAGCACTTTTTTCACTGTTGTATCTACCTGCGGCTCCGCTTTCAAGGAACTATGAGCCTGCACCTTCAAGTATTTGTTCAGAAACACCCTTTCCAAGTCTACTGGATCCTTCAATGTTTTGTAGACATCAATTAAACCTCTTCCCTTTCCTCTCAACTCCAGAGAATACAGACCTAGCTCATTCCATCTCTCCTTGTTACACGCAGCCTCTTAATCTCAGGAAATAAACTGGCAAATTTAAACAGCAAAGTTGGTCTGTTTGTGAATGTCTCCATCTACTGGTACCGATTCGATGGCAGGTAGGGAAAAGAAATATCAGGTGTCATGTCTTTAAGAGGTGTATTTTGTCCTGATATTTTTTGTGAAGAAAGGTTGAGACAGAGGAGTGGAGTGGTCTAGTCCAGGCTGATAAACAGCTTGTGAGGTTCTGGTATTTTTTTAAAAATTGGAATAATAGACGCAGCCTGAATGGGTGGGTTCAAGCTCCCACAGATCCAGCACGTTTAGTTTTAGCTCTGAGCAGTTGCCGGGGTCTTGAAGTGGGACATGGAAGGTCTTATTCCTCTCTCTATGTGATAGCTAAAAGCTGGGGTTCTGTTCCTGCTGCTGGAATTGCATGAGACAATCTGTATTACTGAAGTTGCCTTTATCCCCATCTCCCACCTCAAGCCACACCTCCATTTCCTACCTCCTAACCTCATCCCGCCCCCTTGACCTGTACATCCTCCCTGGACTGACCTATCCCCTCCCTACTCCCCCACCCAATACTCTCCTCTCCACCTATCTTCTCCTCTATCCATCTTCGATCCGCCTCCCCTTCTCTCCCTATTTATTTCAGAATCCTCTCCCCATCCCCCTTTTCTGATGAAAGTCTAGGCCCGAAATGTCAGCTTTTGTGCTCCTGAGATGCTGCTTGGCCTGCTGTGTTCATCCAGCTCCACACTTTGTTATCTCAGATTCTCCAGCATCTGCAGTTCCCATTATCTTTGCTAAGGGTGTGTTTAGGGGATGTTACTATATGAGAAGATTTACTGCTTACTGGTTAATTAATCTATTATTGTTCTGCTTTCCAATTGAGTTAAGATATTCCAATTCTTCTTTCCTTTCATAGAATCCCTATAACGTGGGAGCAGGCTGTTCGGCCCATTGAGTCTGAAGGGCATCCCACCCAGACCCAACACCTTACCCTATTCTATGTGACCCTGCAATTTCCACAGCCAATCTATCCTAACCTGCACATCCCTGGGCACTACGGGACAATTTAGCACGGCCAGTCCACCCTAACACGCACATCCCTGGGCACTATGGGAGAATTTAGCATGGCCAATACACCCTAACCCGCACATCCCTGGGCACTACGGGACAATTTAGCACGGCCAATCCCACCCTGACACGCACATCCCTGGGCACTACGGGACAATTTAGCACGGCCAATACAACCTAACCCGCACATCCCTGGGCACCACGGAACAATTTAGCACAGCCAATCCACCCTAACCCGCACATCCCTGGGCACTACCGGACAATTTAGCACGGCCAATCCACCCTAACCTGCACATCCCTGGGCACTACAGGACAATTTAGCATGGCCAATCCACCTTCACCTTCACCTCTGGACGATGCTTTCAGTTCAGCAGTGGCTGCAAAGCACTTCCATTCTGGTCACTGCCCAAAAACAGGTCACAATCCGTTGGTACCAGCTACACACACACACACACACACATAGACTCTTACTCAGACAGAAACATACAGACATTGACACACGCTAATTGCCAATTCCTTAGGATGTTCACAGCATGTCTTCAATGCTCCACGAGGGAGCACAGCCCTATGTTGCAGGGTGCACCAGGAACTAGCATTGAAAAGCTACAACCTGCACAATTTATAGGCAAGGGTAGACACCAACATGTGATTTCATCAGGCTACATTTCAGGGGCTGTTCACTTGCTCTCTTAATGCTCACTCACCTAACGCCCAGCCACATTGGGCAGTCCTGCCGCAGTAAGACGATGGTAGCCTCTGATTCCACTCCAGAGGTTAGCCACAGTCAGCCACCTGGTTCAAGGAGTGGTCATTGCTCTGTAGTCTGGGGAATTGGTCATGATCAACACATTGACTCCATAGTGGCCACTCTGAGGGGCAGCAGGGGGAGGAGAAGGGTGCCATGCAGTTGAGGAGATGTACAGATCTCAGTTAAAGTTCTGGGCTATTCTCCTCCTGTGCTGTTCACTGAAACCACTCAAGGAAGCAGAATACAGTCAGTCCGTTGGGTCCGCACAGAGGAACTGAGGATAAAGTTGACCACTAGCATGGGAAAGGATCTCAGGAAACAATGCATAGGAATTGGAGACTGAGGGAAGGCAGATGACAATTGTAAAGGGAAGGCAACTTCTTGTTTGTATTTTAACTACAGAGTAAAAATAAATCTTTGCTTAAAAGCTGTGTAGTGTGACCAACCGAGTTACACCTGCAACACGGCACCTTACCCTTGCCTTCAACTGAAAGTTAGGGTCTAGGCTTTTTTCTTATATATTTAGTATGGTCCATAACACAGTCACTAAAATTGGCTTCACTTTTCTCTCTCTGCTACAGGGTTAACATGAATTACTCTTGCAGTGTGGACAAGGTCAGAAATCACACGATACCACGTTATAATCCAACAGGTTTATTTGAAATCACAACCTTTCGTCGCCAGTGGTTATACAACCTGGCGCTGTGAGACTTCTGAATTTGGCCAGGGGTGAACAACACGATGATTCGTGGCTACCATCATCCACCACGAACAGATGTGACTCAAATAACGGAGATAGTAGGAACTGCAGATGCTGGAGAATCTAAGATAATATGGTGTGGAGCTGGATGAACACACAGCACGCCGAGCAGCATCAGAGGAGCAGGAAAGCTGATGTTTCAGGCCTAGACAATGCCTACAATCCCAGACAGAGGGTTTTTTGAGATTTGGAGCTCTTCCACCAATGGCAGTAGATGCCGGACCAGTTGTCAATTTTTCATCCGAGTTCGATAATAAGGTCCAAAGGCAGGTCTGTGGAGTTAGGCCACATATCAATCACAATCTTATTGATTGGAGGTATGGTTAGTTAAGTTTGCAGACAACAAAATTCGTGGTTGCAGTGGACAGCGAAGAAGTTACCTCAGAGTACAAAGGGACCTTGATCAGACTGGTGGAGGAGGAGCGGCAGACGGAGTTTAATTTAGGCAAATGTGAGCTGCTGCATTTTGGGAAAGGCAAATCAGGTCAGGACTTACACACTTAATGGAAAGAGCCTGGGAGATGAACAAAGAGAGCTTGGCGGGGGCAGTTTGGTAGCTCCTTGGAAGTGGAGTTGCACGTAGACAAGACGGTGAAGGTGACGTTTGGTACGCTTGCCTTTATTAGTCAGTATATTGAGTATAGGAATTGGGAAAGTCATGTTGCGGCTGTACATGACATTGTTTAGGGCCACTTTTGGAATACTACGTTCAGTTCTGGTCTCCCTGCTATAGGAAGGATGAAGAGAAGCTTGAAAGGGCGCAGAGAAGACTTACAGGGCTGGAGGGTTTTAGCTATAGGGAGACGCGCAATAGGCTGGGGCTATTTTCCCTGGAATGTTGGGGGGTGGGTGCGGTGGTGAGGGGTAACTATATAGAGAATTAGAAAACCATATGGGACGTGACAGGGAGAATAATCAAGGTATTTTCCCACAGTAGGGAAGTTCAAATCCAAAGGGGCATAGGTTTAAAGTGAGAGGAGAAAGATAAAGGGACCTTAGGGGTAACTTTTTCACACAGAGTGGTGCGTGTATGGAACGAGCTGCCAGAGGAAGTGGAGGAGGCTGGGACACTAACGTTTAAAAGGCATCAGGATGGAGACATGAATACTGGAAAATGGGACTAGAATTATTCAGAATATTTGGATACCTGGGCAAGTTGGACCGAAGGGACTGTTTCTGTGCTGTACGTCTCCACGACTCTACATCAGACTTGAGGGGCTGAATGGCCTATCGCATTCGTATCTAATGTTGAAACTGCAACATTTTGGAAAGCACAAGGTCCAGGCTTGTTTTCTTCTGAGCGAAGGTCCAACCTATGTCTCTACAACAAAGCTGTAGGTGCACTGTTGTGGAAGAAATGTAACTATTCTCATGATGGTGATGTACCGAAACAGAGCCCCAAAGAGGGCTTTGGGGAGGACTAGGTAAGATTCTTGCCCCAGCCCGTGGGGTGCAGGAATCAATGACCGTGCACATTATTCTTGCTCACGTGCTCTGGCTGCTGAAACAAAAGTGGAGAATTGCTAGAGAAACTCAGCAGGTCTGACAGCAGAGACAGTGAGTGTCGGAAGAGTTCACACTGCAGAGTTGGATAGGAGTTTTCTTCAGAAAGTCATGACATACTGTCTCAGGCATTTCACACACCCTCCTCCCCCAAATCAATTCCAAGTGTTCCACTGGGGGTGATCATGCCTTCTACCACTCCCAACCCCCAAACTGTACAAATGAGAGGGTGAGAGCAGCAAGACTGACAATACAATGCTCCTCCTCAGGTGCTGAGGGAAGCTAGATGTGACAGCAATTGCTAAGGCAGGGGGCCATGGTGCAGAGGATAGACAAGAGACAGCCTCATGCAAGTTGTGGGGCTGGAGTCACGCATAAGTCACCTCCCCATTTGTGAATGTGATCGGGAGCATTCAATCGTAAATCTATGAATGCATGACCACTAATCACCCAGGCCACCAGAGTTGCTCACCAGGAGGAAGAATCTTGTGATGCAGTGGTGACCTCCCCACCTCTGGGGCAGTAGACGAAGGTTCAAGTCCCACCTTCTCCTCCAGAGACATGTAGCAACATTTCAGAACAGGCTGGTTCAAAAATATCAATGAAGGCATCGTTAATTGAATTGACAGAAAACCACCCAGCGTATAGATTCAATGGGCCTCTTCTGCACTTTGACAGTATTGAGGCAGTCAGGACACTTACCAGTGTTATTTTAACATCTTTATTTATTGGACATGGCCATCACTGCCTGGACTAGTGCTCACTACAGGTCCCTAACTGTCCTCCTTGAGAAGGTGGGAATGAGCTGCAATCTTGAACCACTACAGGGACACTCCCATTTCTTAAGAAGGGTCCAGGCCCGAAACGTCAGCTTTCCTGCTTGGTCTGCTATGTTCATCCAGCTCTACTCCTTGTTATCTCAGCGGTCAAAGAGGTCATTTTTACCTCAAAGGGTTACACGTCTTTGGAACTCCTTTCCATAAAAAGGTGGTGGAAGCAGAATCCTCATATTTTCTCACAAGGTAGAGTTCAATAGGGTCTTAATGGCAGAGTAGGGCTGGAGTGGCCTTGCCCTAACTTATTTGTTGCTCACAGCCAGAGTATCACACCCTGGTCTCACTCGCACATTGGTGCTGACAGATGCCTTGGAGCTTGAAGGAGGGAGAGCTTCAAGTCTGAGATAGTGATAAATTCAACAGGGCTTGCATGGGGACGAGGCACAAGACAAAACAGAAGGGAGGGCGACCCTGAAGCATCGAACACACTCACTCATCACTTCAAAGGGCCACCTTTGCTCTCACGCGAGCATCTCTGTCCCTGGCATGTGGCGATGTTCCAATGAAGCATGATGCAAGTTGCAGAAACAACACCTCCTGTTCCACTTCAGCACTTTACACCCTCAGCAGCCTCAAAACACTGAATTCCAGAAACTGACCATGTTGTGCCTGTTCTCTATTCTTCTTGCATTCATTCCCGCCGCATCTGCGTCTTACTTAATTCACTCTTAATTGACAAGTCCTTCTTCCACACATTAATTTTACACACGCGCTACATCTTTTTCTCTTTCTCCATAATTAAGCCCCACTGATTTTTGGAACAAACTCTCAGAATACTGCAGAAACTCGGGTCTGCCAGAATCAAAAGAAGAGAGGAAATAAAAGGGTTGACCTTTCTGACTTTCAGAAGTATAGATGTGGCTGTTGGAAGTTTTCTCTCACATTTATACATTTTCCAACATCTCTCAGTTCTGAGGTCATACCAGACTGGAAATGTTAACTGCTTCTCTCTCTGATGTTGCAGACCTGTTGAGCATTTCCAACATCCCGTGTGCGCGCTTTCCTCTTTCAGATTCTAAAACAACAATGAACTCCCATTACCTTTCTTCACTACAACAATTGGCTGGAAAAGCTCGGAGTTCTGAGCAAGCATCTCCAGGCCTGAAATGTTAACTCTGATTTCTCTTCACAGATGCTGCTAGAGCTGCTGAGCTTTTCCAGCAACTTCTGTTTTTGATTCTGATTTAAAGCATGAGCAGTTGTTTCGGTTATTAGCTTTCTCCACTAAGCCACAATGGTACGTATGTGGGAGGAAAAAAAAAGTCAAATCAGAATCATACAGTACAGACAAGACCCCTTCAGCCCATCAAGTTTGTACTATCAGCTACTAGGGCCATAGCCTTTAATATTATGACAACATTAGAAATAGGAGCTGCAGTCGGCCATCTGGCCCCTCAAGCCTGCTTCTCATTTCAATAAAATTATGGCTGATCTTTTTGTGGACTCAGCTCTTGCCCACTCACCATAACCCTTAATTCCTTTACTGTTCAAAACTTTGCTTAAAAACATTCAATGAGGTAGCCTCAACTGCTTCATTGGGCAGGGAATTCCAGATTTACAAGCCTTTGGGGTGAAGTTCTCCCTCAGCTCAATCTCAAATCTGCTCCCCCTTATTTTAAGGCTATGCCCCCTTGTTCTAGTTTCACCTTCCAATGCAGAAAACCTTCCTCTTTCTATTCCCTCCTCAATTTCATCTGTTTCTATAAGATGCCCCCCTCATTCTTTGAAGATTCCCATGAGTATAGTCCCAGTCTACTCAACCTCTCCTCATGAGCCAACCCTCTCAACTCTGGGATCAACCTAATAAACGTTCTGAGCCCGCTCCAGTGCCAGTACAGCCTTTCTCAAGTAAGGAGACCAAAACTGTAGAGTACTCTAGGCGTGGCCTCACGGATAAAGAATCATTCAAATATTTTTTAAAAAATAAGATTGCAGTTTCCTGTCTCAATGATCCTGTCAGATGGTGTATTCTAGATTCCTACCATCTTTGGGTGAAAATGTTTCTCCTGAAAACGTCCAGCCGCTTGCTTTAAAATTATGACTACTCCCGCCCCCCAATTTTTGAAGGACCCCCGTGGAAAGCAAAGACCGTCTCCCAACAGCAAAATAAACCATCACAAGCAACCAGCTTACAGTTTATAGAAATGTGTGTGTGTGTTTTTTTTTAAAAAAAACTTTTATTTCCTCGTCCCTTCTCAATTACAGGTACATTGTCCATTACTTACAAAGCAACTGGGGTGAAGGGGTCAAAACGTAAACAAAGTTCAGTGACACAAAAAGTTCAAAAGTTACAGTAATCCATGCAAATTATCGTACATCAGCTTAACTCTCTAAGAGAGGGAGAAAAGAAACCCCAATGGCCACCGCTCGGCGAACCGTGACTATATTTTATTTTTAGAAAAAAAAACTAAGGTTTATTTACCCCTGTCATGACGAAAAGAAGATTTTTTTTAAAAAAATGTTTTTGTTTTCCTCTTTCCAGCCATCGTGCCGGGGCCGATGCCGAGAGAGGGAGGGAGGGAGACAGAAAAAAAGAAAATCTCCCCTTAGACAGCACCAGGCCGGCCTGCGTCTCGCACAGCTCTTGTTCCCACTTCTGCGCCCGTCCTCCTACGCTACGCTCAGACCCCAGGGTGAAGCGGAGTCTCGGATAATTCCCCACGCGAGCACCTTGAATTTAGTTGCACCCAACCCTCACAGTAAATGACACTATAAAATGAAAAGCTGGGGGTGGCCCGTGTGATAACTAAAAATTCACTTCCATTCACAGCCGTCAACCTACAACTGCGCTAGGGTAAAACAGCTACCACATCCCTCACCCCGTCCACAAATTAGCCCAGAACTAACCAATGCAGGGGGATAGGAGGTGTTTCATGTGAAAGGGATGACGGGGGCACCCTGAAATGGGGTGGCTAACTTCTAAAAGGGGTCACACCATTGAGCACAAGTAGTTTTACCTAAATCAGTCATCACCTGCACACACAAAATTTGCTCTTAAGGTTAAAAGAAACACAAAGGTGGTTTAGCTTTCCCAGCTGCACCCTGCCAGTGGATTCCAGTTTTTTGATGATGGAGGGAAGACACGTACCATGAGTCAGGGGAGGGAGTGGTGTTGGACTGGACAGCAATTTTTTTTTGGAGGGGTGGGAGGAGGAGAGAGAGGAGTGTGTTGTAGCCTTGAGGTCCCACTACGTAAACAGGCACTCTTGATGGGTATGGTGTCCAGTGGAGAGGGCACCAGTCAATAAATGGGCAAGGACAACTTGAGGAGAGTAGCCACAGGCAAGGAGAAGGGGGCGGATGGGTAACTTTCTTTCATAAAATGCAGAGGACCCCCTATGACTTGGGTGTCTGCCATGTCCAAAATCAGGATAAATATTCAAGGGAGGGGGGGGGTAAAAAAATTGCCAGGTTAGGGAACAGAGGGGCATGGTCTGAGTGAAAGCTTCTTTCAAAAAGGGCTGGCACAGGCAGGAGGGCAGAATGGTCTCCTCCTGCAATAAGAGCAGATACCACAGATGCTGGAAACCTGTAAGATGGGGGGTGGTGGGTGTGTGGAGAGACTGTGGGATCTTCATCAGCCTTGCAGCCCTTACAGGCGGTGACAGTCAGGGAAAAGAGAAAATGACAGCAAAGGTAAGTGCACAGAAGAAAGACAGCATCAGAGAAATACAAAACAGACAGAAAAAGGGACTGCCAGCAAGACAGGAAGAGAGAAGGAAAGAAAGAGAGACAGGCACAGAACCAAGGGACAGCAAGCACAAGAGAGGCAAAGAAGAAAGGGGGAACGAAAAAGTGGGGCGGAAGCAAAGTGAGAGGAAGGAAAAAGGAGAAGCCCTGTCCTGGACACTAACCCTACCACTCCTCACACTGAACCTGCATTCTGAAAACTTCCTAAACCAGCTGGCCATATGGCAGCCCTAGGTATCCACAATGGGGAAGGTGGCCAACTGGGTCCCATATCATCAGGATATTTGAGTGACCTGGTGACTTAGCCAACCGTATAAGAACAAAAATACCAAGGAAGACAGAGAGCGAGAGGGAAAAAAACACTGATCCTTATATACATCAATTATTTACAACTGTGGAAAAATAACTGAGCAGAGATTAAACATACATTATACACTCATTTAGAATATCTGCTTTAGGAAAGTTCCGTATTGCTGAGTTTCAGGCTGCTCCCTAAAAGCTAGTGCCTGTGCAGAAGTCAACACAAACATACACAGGGTACAAGCCCCAGTTTCACACACACAGGGCCATTCCTCTAACATACCTGGTGACCTGGGAGGGAGAGTATGTTTTCGAACTTGTCCATTGCCTTCACCCTGAGGACAGAGCTGTGGCAGAACTGACCAACGCCCCTCCCACCAAAGTGCCACCTAAGGGCCATTTTACCTGACACGCGTCTCCCCTCCCTGACATATCCTGAAACCGACGTGGCACCACCCTGAGGCCAGGAGACTTTCAAAGCAATATACTGACACTGCCAGCGCGCTCTGCCAAATAAAAAGAACTCGACCCAGTTGACGATACCAATCCCCTTCCCCCATAGCTAAAGTTTCAACAAACTTCTAAAACATCCCCCCACCCCAAACCCCTGTGGATTACACCCACCCCGTTAAAAACAAAAAGTAAAGCTAAACTCCCTTACTGTTCAATTGTGGTAGAAATCACACCACTGGGTTTTTCTTTTGAGGAAGTGGTCGTGGCAAATTTGCAATTGGCTACCTCAAGGAAGGACATTACTCAACCCGCCCAGCTATGGGCCAAAGACAGAAATCCACACCCCAAGGCACCCAGAACAAACTCAACCATTTCAGAGGATTCTGGATTTGACTCCTTGTTTCCTGTTGGCATTTTGCCCACTCACTCCTCTCCTGTGTCGCAGTCTTTAACCGATTTACTTTTGAGGCAGTGTAGTGTTTTCGGGAAAGCAGTCAAGACTGCACATTGCCATCATAAGCTTATTCAAGAGTACATGGGGATGGGGCCACAGCAACAAAAGATCCCAGACGAGCCAAGGTGTTGTGGAGTTAGCTGATTTCAGCAGCTCCATTTGGAAAGGGTGGAGAGGATACGGTAGTTTTCAAATCCCAGCTGTTCAACTGTGTGTTGATACATACACATACACATCTGGGGCCAGGGCTCTACTCAGCGGAGCTGACCTGCCAGCTGGGTTGATTCATTCCTCTCCGGCAACTCTGCAAAAGCGAACAATGATCTGCAATGGAAGGCCAAGTAGTGAGGCTTGGGGTTGATGGTGGGACAGGGAGACATGGTTAGAGTTCCTCACACCTCAAGCTACCAACCATCAAGGCGCTACTGGAAGTGGTCCCATGGGAGTCCTGCTCCATTGTTGAGGTAGGTTAAAACTGTGTCTCGAGCCCACCCTTCCACCCCCAAAACAGTCTTAGCTCACCTGCAGGCCCCTGTGCCCTGAGGTGACCGGGTGGGAGAGCACAAGGAGCGACTCGGGCCAAGAGTCCATCTACCAGCGATCGGGATTGGCCCGAGGATCAGACCGGCTTGAGGGACACCCTTCCACCTGATCCCAAAATGGAAAAGAAAGGGGGGTCAGACCGGGTAACCCACAAGGCCTTGACACCCCCAGTTCTGCTAGGTGTGTGTGTGTGTGTGTGTGCGTGCGTAGGACAAGAGAGAGGGAAAATTGTGTTTAGAAGTTAGAGACCCTCCCCACAACAGCAGAGATTGGAATCTCGCACAGAAATGGCCAACCGTGGACAGACACAAAAATGACAGTTTGATTCCAGTGCTAATGATCAAGCGCTTCTGACAGCACTGTGATGGTTTTTTTTGGGGGGGGGGGGGTCGGTCTGCGAGGGAGATGCCCCAGAGGCAGCAGCTGATGTTCCAATCAGAGGGAAGAGTGGGGAAGCTCGCAGGTCAGGCTGGTGATAACATCATTCTTGCTCGAGGAGAGTCCCACCGACTGTCTGTAAAACTCGGCCTCAGTCCCCCACCTCTCTCTCACATTTGCACATGCCCTCTCTTTCCCCCACCCTATCTCCTCCCACTCCCTCTGTGCCTGGTTCAATCTAAACTCCCGCCCTCCCCCTCCCCCATCCCAACCCACCAACCATTCCCAGGAGGAAGAGCGCCTGGTCACAGTTATTTACAAATCGTTCTCGGGGAAGCCGTGGAAGGAATCGGTGTCACTCTCTGCCTCAAACAGCCTGGTCAGCAGCCTGGGGTCTAAGGGCAGGCCAGTGGGACTACGGTCTCCTCCACCGTTCTCATCCAGCCTAGTACCCAGCTCCAGCTGCTCCTGCAGGAAGCTGACTAGCTCCTCCTGCACCGCCACCCTGCGCTGTGCCGAGGTGGTGCCCGGTAGCAGGCTGGAAGCCACAAATGACTGCCGCACCAGGTCCCCATTAGCGGCAATGAAATCGGCCACCTCCGCCACCCAGTTGAGCAGGGACTGTAGCACGTCGCCATAGACATCGCGGTAGCAGCGTGCCTCACGGGCGTACTCAGCCCAGCGTTTCTGCAGGAAGTTCCGGAAAGCCTGACTGACACACATGTCGAGGGGCTGGAGCCGGGAGGTGCAACCACTGGGGACGACGAGGGGCAGGGAGCAGCAGCGGCTCAGGCGGTCAATGAAGCCATCGGAGAGGTGCTGCCGATTGGCATCCAGCACCAGGGCGCTCCGGCCACGCCGGGCTTGGGCCGCGTGTTGCCTCCACACCCGGTTCAGCCATAGCTCCAAGACCTCAGACTCTCCATGGCCTGTCTCCTTCACCTCCAGGAGGACACCGTTGGGTACCATCAGCCATGGCGGCAGTCCTCCTCGAGAGAACACCATAGTGGGCAGCAGGCCACCATCTGCCAGGATGGTAAAGACAACCACAAACTGCGGCTGCCCGGTGCCGGTCACCCCCAGGCCCCCTGGGGTGCCCTCAGGCCGGCTCAGGACCTCAGGCTCCAGGAAGATCGGGATCTCGTCCATGTTGCCAATCATACGGCGGGGGAAGTCACGGCCAGCGATATGGCGCTGGGCAAACTCCAGGAAGCTACGGGCATTGTCCTCCATCTCCCTCGGCAGTTCACGGGCCACCGTAATCTTGGCGTAGGCGATGAGGTTGTGCCTCAGGAGGAAGCCCACGCCCCAGAGACAGTGGAAAGAATCGGAATCACCGACCTGGTCCTGGGATCCCAGCAGTTCCGAAAGTCTCAGCAGGAAGGTCTCCTCAGTGAGGGGTAGCTGCCTCTCCCTCTGCACCAACACCCACTCGACCAGCCGCTCCTCGGCCTCAGGGGACAGCAGGGTCGAGGCCCCAGACTCGCTATGGACACTCAGTAAATCAAGCTGTTGTGCGCACTCATTCAGCCACTGCTCCACCTGGCTCCGTGTCTCGCTGTATTGTTCTGTGGCAGCCCGCATGCCACAGCACAACGCGTGCAGCACCACCTTAAACTCGTGCTCGGACAAAGACTTCCTCCTCGGGGGCAACTCTTGACGCTGGCTGTCACCGTCATCATCTACCTTGGACAACTCGTTCTTCTCTTCAACAGACTCCAGATTCGAGGCAGCCTCATCCTTGTTTGCCACACACAGTGGACTCGAACCATTCTGGTTCTCCTCTTCGCGCACAGGAGTCGAAACATTCTTGTCTTCTTCTACGAGCACTGGGCTTGAATCGTTCGTGTCCTCCGTGACGCAGGCGGGACTTGAGCGGTGTTCCTCCTCTGCAGGATGTTCTGGGCTTGAGGTGCTCTTGTCCTCCACAACATAAATGGGAGTTGAACTGTTCCTGTCTTCCTCCACACAGATTGGACTCCCAGGCTCTGGAGGAACTGAGTGGCCTTCTCCTGCTCCTAATTCATTACCATCGCTGGCAGCAGCAGGAGGGGTTGGTGAGCTGGCGAGGGCTGGCCGGGTACTGATCTTTGCGTTGATGTAGTTGCTGGAACAGACAGTGCTCAGCCGCACAGTCTTGACTTGCTGAGACCTACGAGAGGCAGATAAACAAACAAAACTGATTAACTAATTCTGGACTGGAGGAAGGAACAGAGAATCCAGGACACTCATCAACGGATCCGTGAAATTTCAAACAGATTCTCTGACTACTGCTCTATCTGCCACTGGGCACACAGTCATCCATCTTACCTGCCATCCCCTTCTCACCCAGGAGGATCTACAGTATACTGCTTGAGAGAGTGGTATAGACAAGTTCAATTGAGGCATTCAAAATAGAATCAGGCTGTTATTTGAAAAGGAACAAGGTATAGGATTATGACGACAAGACAGGAGAGCTGCATTAAGTGAAATTGTTGGACACTGAGGGGCGACCTGCTAGAAGCATAAGAAATCTAGAAAGGCATGGATAAAGTGGATAGTCGGAGATTTTTCCCAGGGTGGAAATGTCAAATACTAGGGTACTTAGGTTTAAGGTGAAAGGGGGAAACGTAACCTGAGATGTGGAGGGCAAGTTTTTATTTATAGGTGCTGGAACATGCTGCATGTAGACATTTAACAGGCAGGGGACAGAGAGATATGGGCCACATTCAGGCACATGGGTCAAGTTTATAATGGCATTATGGTCAGTGCAGACATGGTGGACAGAAGGGCCTTTTCCTGTGTTTTACAGCTCTATGTCCCAAACAATAACATAAACACCAACGAGAAATTTATCCTTGCCCTTAGTCCTCAACTTTCTAAAGAAGGAGACCCGTGCAAAGATACACTGACAATGATGGCACACCAGGGATTGGATACACAGTGAAGCTTTTGCTATTCTTTAAAGGTGAACACAAAGATTCCATAAAACCATAATACATAGGAGTGGAAGTAAGGCCATTTGGCCCATCAAGTACACTCCACCATTTAAATCATGGCTGATGGGCATTTCAACACCACTTCCCTGCACTCTCCCCATAGCCCTTGATTCCTTTTGAGATCAAGAATTTGTCGACCTCTGCCTTGAAGGCATCCAACGTCCCGGCCTCCACTGCGCTCCATGGCAATGAATTCCACCGGCCCACCCCTCTCTGGCTGAAGAAATGTCGTCTCATTTCAGTTTTAAATTTACCCCCTCTAATTTTAAGGCTGTGCCCACGGGTCCTAGTCTCCCCGCCTAACGGAAACAACTTCCTAGTGTCCACCCCTTCTAAACCATACATTATCTTGTAAGTTTCTATTAGATCTCCCCTCAACCTTCTAAACTCTAATGAGTACAATCCCAGGATCCTTAGCCGTTCATCATACGCTAAACCTAGCATTCCAGGGATCATCCATGTGAATCTCCGCTGGACACGCTCCGGGGCTAGTATGTCCTTCCTGAGGTGTGGGGCCCAAAATTGGACACAGGAAGTCAAAAACTACACAGACTCCATTAAATACTCCCAAGGAAAGGGACAGAATAAGATTACATACAGAGTAAAGCTCCCATGACTCTTTCAAACTGAAAGTAAACCTTCCTCAACACTGTCCCCATCAAAGACTCCAGGACAGGTCCTCAGTGGGAATTACATAGAGAGTATAAAACACCCTCTACTTGAATAAACCGCAGGTA
This sequence comes from Stegostoma tigrinum, assembly GCF_030684315.1. NCBI lineage: Eukaryota > Metazoa > Chordata > Chondrichthyes > Orectolobiformes > Stegostomatidae > Stegostoma > Stegostoma tigrinum. The sequence continues at coordinate 4,793,564 of NC_081400.1, forward strand.
AAGCCTCCTCTGTACTGTCACCATTCAACACTCCCAGTACAGCTACAGCACGGTGTTAGATACAGAGAAACGTACCCTTACGTGCTCCCCACCTTGTGCTCCCAGGATAGGGGGAGGACACATGGTATGGCCAACTCTACTCTTTTAAACCAAAAAAAAAAGTAAAGCTCCCTTGACATTGTATCTAACCCCTGGTGTCTTGCCCTGAGTTGTGAGATGGGGAACAAAGTACAGGGAGCTTTACTCTGTACCTAACTTCATGCTGTCCTGGGAGTGTTTGGCAGGGTCAAAGTAAAACGCTCTCTACTGTTTTAAACTAAAGGTCAACCTCACTCTACTTCTTTAAAACTGAAAGTAAACTTCTCTCTGCACCACCCACATCAAAGCACTCACAGGGCAGTGACTGCGTGGTGTTAGATATTGGGTAACTATCTCTACTCTTACACTGAAAGTAAAACTCTCTACTTTTTAAACTCAAAGCAAAGCACTCTTGACACTGTCCCCTTCAAATATTTCCCAGACAGCACTGGGCTGAACTACAAATTATAGATGGGAAGGGAGTACAGTGGGGTTGATGTAATCACTTTTGCACTAACTTTTTATTGCAAGACCAATCGCAGTGACCCCCACATAGCTCCTCACAGGTCACATCAACCCCACCACCCAGCCAATGGAAGCCCAGTGAACTCAATGCAATATGTACTTACTTGGCAACTGGATTCCTGACCTCGCTGATAGGCGGATCTAGAGGTGAGAGATGTGTTCAGAAATCAGATAAGGTCATGCAAAACCCAAAACTTATTTCCGATCTGTTCAGAGATCGGAGAAATGACAAACGCCTGATATATAATAACTGGCTTACATGGTTACGCTGAAGGTTCTTGTGGCACAGAGGTGGTGTCCCCACCTCTGAGCCACAAGTTCAAATCTCACCTACTTCAAAGTGGTGCCATAACACATCTGAGCTGGTTAATTAACATCTACGCGGTTATGGCTAGCCTGATTCCTTGACAACGTCTTGTTTTATTACATTACATGTTTGAGAATGCATACATCACAAGGTGTAGTGGATGTAGGCCATTTGGCCTATCAGATCCACTCCACTATTCAATGAGATTGCGGCTGATCTGATGATCCTCAATTTCACTTTCCTGCCTTTTCTCTGTAACCCTTGACTCCTTTCCTGATTAAATATTTAGTCTTAATGAGACAGTACATTCCCCATTCTGAAATGCATTTAAGCAATCCATGTGGGGTTCCATTAACAACTCAGGATGCTAATCCTGCCTTTGATTTTCACATTCCAAATATACCTCCTCTGAATCGTCAAATATACACGCAAGTGACATCAGAACAATATCACTGACGCACGTCTGATGTATTTTAACTCTGAAAATCTTCTTGCATTATTCTGTTACCAGGAAGATAGGCCCTATTTTGTTCTGAGGACTACAAGCACGTGTAGGCAGGGTCAGCATTTCTAAGTTCTTCACGGACATGGCTGCGTGTCGCAGCTTCCATCATCTATCTCCCCTTCCTTCCTGCTTGAATGACAGAGGCCACTGGCAAACCCCTTGCTGGTTCCTTCCTGACCGCAAGCCCCGTCAAAACTTACTGCCCTCCAAGCAAACCCTAAAGCCACACCATGCAGGCCGCCTCTCCTCTTTAGCAGGCAGTGCTTAGGTGACACAAACAGAGAGCTCAGAAGTTGCCCAAACGGATAGATAGACGTGACAGTTGCTGAAAGAAAAGCTCAACACTCTAACAGCTGGTATTTCCACACAAGAACCATGGGATCATTTTTTTGTGGGGGGTGGTGTTATTAGTACAAGCACCCTCAGTTGCAGCATCCAAATTCACTTCCCACCAGGATCACAGCAGCTCCGTCATCACAGAGCTAGAATGCTTACTGGCTTGTCCTGTCTGCTAGAGTTTCCCATCTTGCCCTTTTGTCAAGGTAGATGTCTGGCTTCGGAGTCAGGATCTTGGGCCTCAGTCTCTTTGCTCTGTGCATAATGCCCCATGAGTTCCATTGCACCTCCTTCATATGGAGACAATGACAGGTAAACCTTGTCTCAGCCTCACCTTCAATCTACAACGTGCCTTTGGCCAGTCCCAGTGACGGAAAGTCCCAGTAAACTAAAGGCTCCAGGTGCTTAGATGGAAGATTACAAGCAAACGCAAACACTGTGTGAACAGCATTTATGACGGATGGGAAGGAAAGCAGCTGGTTGACTTGTGCAACACAGTCTTTTTAACACTTGCTTACCCAGACTTTCATCCTTCCGTTCTTCATCAGCCTTAGGGTTCTGCGCACTGCCATTCCCCACCTCTTCCATTTCGGAATCAGAGGCTGTGAGCTTTGACTGTGAGACTGGCGATGGTTCCTCCATCACTTTGGCTGCTTTCCCCTTGCGATCCCCCACTGTCAAAGAAAGATGAAGGAGACACGTGAAAGTGCAACAAAAATAAACAGAGGGATTCTGGTAATTGTCAAAACCCAGGACAACGAAACTCTTGCACAACAACGAGGAATCCTCCTCTCGCACTCACCAACATTCTTCCACCCCAGCCAAACCCCATCACCCTCTCACATGCCTCTTCACCATCTTGACACTGCCAAGCCCCTCTCCTTCCACAGGCGGAACAGAGGCTCAGCAGTTAGCACTGCTGCCTCACAGTGACCAGGGGCCTGGGTTCAATATCTGTGTGGAGTTTGCAAGTTCTCCCTCTGTCTGTGTGGTTTTTCCCTGGGTGCTCCGGTTTCCTACAATGGTCCAAAGACATATAGGTTAGGCGGACTGGGAGACTGGCCATGCTAAATTGCCCAGAGAGATCAGGCAAGTGCAGGTTGGTTGGATTACCCATGGGAAATGTAGAGTTACAGGGATAGGGTAGGCAGGGTGGATCTGGATGGGATAGCTTTCATAGAACATAGAACATTACAGCACAGTACAGGCCCTTCGTCCCTCGATGTTGTGCCGACCTGTCATACCGATCTGAAGCCCATCTAACCTACACTATTCCATGTACGTCCATATGCTTAGCCACGTAGGGGTGTGGGTGGGTGGGGGTTCAGTGTGGACGCGACAGTTGAATAGCCTGCTTCCACCCTCTGGGGATTCTACATCTCCTGTATCTGCAAACCTGCTTCAGCTCCCAACAACCACCAACACTCCCCTCTCCTTCTCTGACTCCCTTGTCCACTCCAAACAGCACTGCCTCCAACTCCTGATTCCCCCCCCACTTCCTCAGCAACCACCCACTACCCTAGCTCCAGCTGTCCCCTCTATTTTCCCAGTTTCAGCATTCACTTTGCCAACCTCCAACGTCAATTGCCACCTGCCCCCGTTCACCTGAAAACGTCACAAAGCAACAGGGTCCGTGGCCCGGGTTCTGATCCAGATGCTGGGCCATCTCGTCTCCGTCTCCTGTCTCAACAGCAAACGTACAGGATGTGCAGACAAGTAGAATTGCGCTGTCAAGAAGCAGAGATTAGTCCTGTTGGTGAGGGACTTGGTCAAACGAGACCACACCCTGCCCCCACCCAATTCACACCATCCCACAAAGAGCAAAACTGAATGACAAACATTAAGTATGAGCTGCAATTCAGGCCCAGAGGCCAGTCACCCTGTCTCAGAGTTTGAAGGTCATGGGTTCGGCTTGAGGACCCCACTCCAGAAATTGGGTGGGGTGGGGTGGGATGGTTCGGTTCTGCCCAGTGCCAGTATTTCTCCCCGAACCACCAGCACTGAAAGAAGAAACTGAACTGGGTCATTATCACATTGTTGTTTCCTGGAGCCATTTGCATGCAAGTATTTATGGCACTTCAAAAATAATTGATTGGCTGTACAGAGCTTTTGGATCTGAAAAGCACTATAGGAATCTAAGTCTTTCTTATCAACTGTCCCCTACTGTGTCACTGACATAGCCATGTGTTATACAAGTGAATAGGCTGTATGAGTCCACCAACAAGAGCATGGGTACACCTTTCCATCGAGGACTAGAGTCTAAAGGTGCAGAGCAAGAGCTGCAGCAGCCCAGTATTGCAGGCTGACCAGCACTGCACCCAAGAATAAGGGTCCCCCAATTTAGCAACCACTGCTACTTCACCTATGCTACTGTTAGCACACTGGGAGAGCAACAGGCTGGTCAGGACTGAGACTGGTGCTTAGCGTGGTAAGGGTTCAGTGGTGGTCAGATGAATATGCATTTTTCTCACAAGGGCACTGACTCTGAGCCACAAAGCCCCAGTTCAAGTCCCACCTGCTTCAGAAGGCATCTGAACTGGTTAAAAGAGATCATCTACACACTCATGGTTGGCCTGATTCCTTGACTATGTTTTGTTACTTCGCATGTTAGACAGAGCGTGTACATCACAAGACAGCAGCAGGGGTCCGGGAAGCAGATGTTTTGCCAAATCCCAGGGTAGGGTGGGACAGGGTGGACTTCATGGGTTAGTGTTTGCGTGTGTGTGTGTTTGGGATTGGGAGGAGTGTATTTTAGCAGTCCAGACCTCTTTATCCCAGCTGCAAAACATACCAAGACACCAGAAAGCATATAAGCCCAGAAAGAGTAGGTTGCCCCATATGTACGGCATCACAGGTACATGCTGTGCATTTGCAGCTACCACTTCCTCAGGCATTGTTTAGGGCCCACGGCAGTCCTCTGGTTTTTATAACGTGACAGTTCAGGAAGAGGACATAAAGAAGAAAGAAAAAAAAAAGTGGGCTCGACTCTCAAGGAGCTGAAGTTGAAACTAATTACCTTTTCTTCACTTTTCCAAACATCAAGTATTTTGGTTTCCCGCGTTGAGTGTGGTAACTGCAGAATAAAGAAGAGCTGGACTAATGAACATTGCTCAGGAGTATTAAAACGCACCACTGACAAAAACGCTGGGAAGGTATTTAACACACATGAACCGACCTGGCACTCGAAAATATCAGCGTTTTAATTTTGCACCTTGCAGATGACACAAAACTTGTGAAGGCAGCAATCAAAATACTTAGTCAAAACAAAGGTATGATGCATTTCATTGCTCACAGAAACAGTGAGTTTAACTGGGTACGTGTAAACAAAATGCCCAAGAGATGTAAGCAACTTAGCTTAATTTTTGACGGTGAGAGTTGGAAAATTAAGTGAGAGAAGGGTGCATTACAAAACAGACCAGATTCAGGCTGCATGTTGCTATAGTCAAGATGACAATTGTACTAAATAGAACCACTAGATCAAAACAGTGGGAGTTCAAAAACTCTAAAAGACTAAGAACCTGGGAGGGCAGCTACAATTAATCAGCAGGGAGCAGGTTTACACAGCTTCAGTTGTAAACATCGACACTGATTTCCTGTGTCAGTGGTACAGTTGGATTACGGGTGGAGGCATGGCAGGTGCTGTGAGCAAAGAGCTATCGCTAACAATGCATATATGCATGGGAGCAGGCTGCTCAGCCTCTCTGCTCTGTGCTGATACTTCTGCTCCACATGACCCTCTTCCTGCGTCACCACTCCCTCCATCTTCCAAGCCCTCCTCCACCCCTTCTACTCCTGACTCGGTCAAAAATTTACCCAGTTTCCACCTTTAAAAACTCCCTGCAACAGTTTTGCAAGATAACAGGTGATCCATTGCAAACCGTGTTTTCCTGCCTGCTCCCTCCACCTCCACACCCCTTTGTCAATCCAAAATCTAACATGGGCTTTAGAATGTATTCAGTGACTTGGCTCCCAATGTTCTCGGAGAGGGAATTCCACAGACCCATGACCCTGCAAGAGAAGAAATTCCTCCACAGCTCCATGTTGAACAGGAGACCCCTCATCATGAAACCGTGTCCCCTTGCCCTGGTTCTACATTGTTCCACAAGGTGGGTAGTGGGTGGGAGAGAGGCATCCTCTCAGTGTCCACCCTTCCAGGATCTCATCTGTTCCAATGCTCTAGTGTTCTTCTAAATGCCCATGTTTCCAGCTGATCTTTGCCTCACCTTCCAGGGAAGAGTTTTGCATCATCTGTGCACTCGTATGTCCAGGTCACGGAGAAGACTGTGCGTATAGGTGTGTGCATGCGTGTGTGGGGACGGTGAGTAGGTGGGTGTGGAGGGGGGAGGTTGGGGGATAAGGGGAGTGGGTTTGGTGGTGTCCTACCTGATCATGTGATCAGCATAAGCCCGGCTGCAGCTCGTGCTGTACCGACAGCGGGAGCAGTGCACGTAAGTGGGGAAGTGGTTGCTGACGTTGCTGACGTTAGTGATGTCTATGTTGCACTCCAGACAGACCTGGTTACCGTACAGCTTCCTGTCAGGGTTGAAGAGAAGAGAGCAGAATTTCAGCCCCCCCACAGGACAGCAGCGCGTTAAAAACAACGCCAAGGATTTTGGAAAAAATCAACAGGGTAAGTACAACTTGCTGGTGTCTTGTCTGTGCGTGTGTGGAGGGAGTCCTCCAACACCTTTCACAGCTTTGGGGTGATCCAGAAACAATCCACAGCCAATGAAGTACCTTTTCTCACGCCGACCCAACACAAAAGGTCAGTCGTTGTTGTCACATGGGAAAATGCCACAGTTCTGCACAGCAAGATCCCACAAAGAGCAATGCAATAATGACCTAATCCGATCGCCTATGCTTTTAACCCACCCCTCCCCACACCCACCTCAGCTGATGCTGATCAGTGGGCAGTGAAAGCACCTGCCCACCCACTGCATGGGGGCTATGCTTCCAAGCCACAAGTGTGTGACTGCAACGTCCATTATAAAGGGCACTTTTGTGGGGGTGGTTGGGGTTTCAGAGTAGTTTCAGTTTAAATTTTCCATCTGAAGGCTGGCATGTTTTGGAAATCCGCTAGCACAGCACTCCACCAACCCTGCCACTGGGAGAATCAGCTTGGATAAGTGAGATTGAGTCTTAGAATGGGAACTCAAACTCCCTTCCACGAAGGAGGAGAGTCAGAGATCACTCACTGCGTACAACTCCAAACTAGACATTTCCTACTTCTAGCAGCTCACCTCATGCCTTTCCTTCTCCAGTTGGAAGGAAAAGGAATGCCATTTTCAGGAGGCCCACGTGCAAATAAATGCTACAGATAATACCTTGGGAAAAAGCAAGGGTGCTGCAGTGGAAGGCAGCCGCCACTCACTGTCGAGAGACACCTTCCTCCAGAGGTGCAGCCTCAACCAGAAAAAGAACGAACAAAATCTAAAAGACCCATGCTCCTTGGGGCTTGTACATGTCCATTGCGACAGGGTGTGTGTGTGTGTGCGTGTCTGTGTGTGTGTTTGTTTGCACGGCACCCACCTTATGTCCTGCATGTCTATGAGCAACGGGCTTATCCTCTCCACCGCCTTCCTCTTCTCTGCCTTGGGCATGGGCTTGGGGACTGAAGGGACTGTGTGAACCGCTGAGCAAGCTGGAGGCTCCTGTGGCTTCGGAGGCACCACTGGGGGGTACACCTTTCTGGCAGGGACCTCCTGCACGGGCCCTCCAGCAGCACGGGCCTGTCCCATCGAGGTTCTTATTGTGACCTGAAATTCAAAATAAAAAGATCGGTAAACTCAATCTATTCCTTGACTGCCCGAACATGTGCAGGTGTGTCTCCTAAGTTGTCAAACATAATAGCTAAAGTGGAAAGCTCTGCAGGCCTCTGATGGAAACAGCAAGGTGGGGCAAGAGGACACAAATGGCACTGCTCTTGGTTAGTGTCACCACATACACAATAAGCCTCCTTCTCTGCTATAAGCACCACACACGGGTGCCATGGCTCAGTTCCTGATCTGGAGATGATACTCCACTTTCCTTCTAAGGAGGATGAAAGGTAGGGGAGGTAATGGTCAAAAGGGAGCAACAGGGACAGCAAGACAGACAGAGTATGAGAGAGTGTGGAGAGAGAGAGAGAGAGAGAGAGAGAGATAGGGTCTGAGAATGTGTGTCAATGAGTGTGTGAGAGAGAGACAGACAGTATGAGAGTATGAGTGAGAAAGAGAGAAGATGGGAAGAGAGGAGTAGACGAGAACACTAGCTGGTGATTGTCCAACCAAAGCAAGGGAAATTCATGTCAGTTCTGTTGACACAGACACACTGATTAGGCTGCCCTGCCTATTAGGGAAGGATAATTCAGAATAAGATGGACTGAACAATCCTAGACCCTGGTCTATAATCCAAATGCCGTACATGTCGACACTCATGAAAACCTTTGCTTCAGAAATGCATCCTGCAAAGTGAGGTGGGAAGGAACAGAAAGACAGTATGCAAGAGACACAGCATGAGAAGGAGAGAGAGAGCGCACACACTAAAGAGAGACAGAAAGAGGAGGAAGAGAGACAGACGGGGGTTTAGGCTATGGAAGGAAGATCACAAATCTGTCCCCAACCTTGGTACCAGGCTGCAGTCCTTCCAGCTGCTTCGGTTTCTTAAATGTCTTATGGTGTTCAACTTTGTGTTCCATTTTCTCCTTGGCGCTGATGAACTGGAGTCTGCACTTGTTACAGGGGTAGACACTCTTCTTCTGAAACAAAGACAAAACGATGAAGAGAATGCCGAAAAGAGTACACCTGACCAGCAATGCAACAAGTGGCAGGAAATCATGACCCAATCATCTACCCTGGAGGAGGACAAGGACAGCAGATACATGGCCTCATCACCAACTCTAAGGGCAACCTGACCAGTGACACCTACATCCAAAAGACAAGAGAAAATGATCAGGTAAAAACTTGCTGCTCTTGGACCATTCCAGACATTGGGACAAGCCAGACTCAACATCTTTGACCCTGGAAGACACCTTCACAGGAGCACCATTATGAAAGTGCTGTCGCAACAAGTGCAAGGCCAGAAGGCTGACTCGCCCCAGGAAAATTCTGGAACTTGGAAGCAGCGCATGGTGTGCAATAACTGACGCAGGGTGAGGAAATCAGATACAATTCTGCTCAGGCACTGACACAACCTGACTCCGATGGAGTGCACCCACCTTCAGAGACACACTCACCTGGTGCTTCATGTAGTGTTGCTGGTAGGCACTACTGTTCTTCAGCACTTTGAAACAGTATGGGCAGAGCAGATTCTTAGTGTCCTCGTGAATCATTCGGAAATGGTTATCCACTTCCAAGTACACCGACGAGCGATATTCACACACCTACCAGACACAAAATCAAACAAGTCTGAGAAGCTGACCCACAGTACCTGAACTGTCCAAGGGAATCTTGAACCCACCCACAACAGACCCTTCCTTCTCCCAGAAATTTCACTCTCCTCATCCACTGCAAACTTCAACTCCCCTCCCCGGGCTCAAAATCCTGTTAGCATCCAGCAGCCATTGACATTCCCAGTGATTAAAGACTGTTCCTCTGCATAGTCTTGACAACGTAAGGTATCAGTCAGCACCTACGATTTCCCCAAAAGTAGATGCTATGTTCCCACCCGTGCACAAATAGATCCTGCATTCCTGTTTCATTCCTTTGGTTTTTTAAGCAAGAGAGACGGACAAACAAAAGCAAGGCAGTTATGCTAAAGATGTCACAACCCATCACCTGGTAGAGGCCAGTATGAAGACAGACACACACATACACACACACCCCTCGCCCCATCCTGGCTTGGAAATGTATTGGCCTGCCTTTCTGTGCTGCTGGGTGAAAATCCCAGAAACTCTCCTAACGGCACTGTGGATACTGCTACATCACACAGAGGCTTCAGCAGGTTCAAGGAAGCAGCTCACCACCATCTTTTCTAAGGGAAACTAGGGAAGAACAATAAATGCTAGCCCAGCCATTAACACCCATGCCTCACAAAATGTTTTTTAACAAATGCACCGGATTAGTACCCCAATTATGAAAATGGAACTTTACCTGACAGACGTATGGCATTTCGCCTGGTTTGTGGGTGTCTTTCATGTGCTGCAGGAAAAGCTGCTCGGTTTCAAAGGCCAGCTCACAGATCTTACACTTTGCTGAAATCAGAAAGAAACAGGTGACAGCTTTGAGAAAAATCGTCACAACCCCGAGACCATCTCTCGATTACATATGCCCTTTATCAGCACATCCCAAAACTGCAATCTCTATTCCCAAGGAAGAAGTTGAACGGACACTCGAGGGAAATAAAAACTGACTGTGGTTATGGGATAAAAACAGGAGAATGGGATTGACTTTGCTGCTCTACACAGAGCCAGCATGGCCTCAGTGGGTTATACAGCCTAATTCTGTGCCATGAATAACCATCGCCAACAACTCTGTTTGACTGGCACATCATCCACCATCTTCAACATTCACACCCACAATCACTAACCGTGTTAGCGCTGCGTGCAATCTGCAAGATGAACGGCAGAGATGGGCCAAGGTTCCCTCCACAACCTTCCAATCCCATAATTTCTAACTGCCAAAAGGACCAGCACCACAGATACTGGGGAACATCATCCCCTACAGTATCCACTCAAGGTCTCTCACACAAACTTCCAAGTTGGGATGGTGTGTATCACCATTCCTTCACTGTCACTGGGTCAAAATCCTAGAACTCCCTCCGATTTGAACGCAGACCCTAAACTTGGCAACGAGGTTTTCAATAATGTTGGCTGTGGGATTAGAGTTCGCCCAGACCACAGGAGAGACTACTACCACACTCCCAGTCTTCTTCCTGTGCAGCTCTTGAAATTTTTACTTCCAGCTGAGGGAGTCATTTGGGAAACACAGTTTTACCCTGAAAAACATCCCTTCTAACACTGTGGCAATCCCTCACCAGTGACCCTCCGCTACTGACACTCCCTCAGCACTGACTCACCATCAGTGCGTTGCTCCCTCACTGTTGACCCTCCAACTGCGCCTATTCCCTCCTCATTACTGACCCTCCGATAGTGCCCATTACCTCACCGCTGACTCTCTGATAGTGCCTATTCCCTCACTGCCGACCCTATGAAAGTGCAGCATTCCCTCAGCACCAGACCTCTGCCAACGTGAAATGGAATCATAAAATACTGGGGATCACAGTGGGTCAGGCTGCATTCATGGACAGAAAGCGAACTAATGTTTTGAGTCTGGACGGCTTTGAAGAAGTCATCTAGATTGGAAACATTAGCTTGCTCTCTCTCCACGGATGCTGCCTAACCCCCCATGGGGAGGTGATGGCCTCATGGTATCATCACTATTAATCCAGAGACCCAGATAACGTTCTGGGGAGTTGGATTCAAATTCTGCAAGGCAGACGGCAGAATTTGAATTCAATAAAAATATCTGGAATTGAGAATCTAATGATGACCATGAATCCATTGTCGATTGTTGGAAAAACCCATCTGGTTCACTAGTGTCCTTTAGGGAAGGAAACTGCCACCCTTACCTGCTCTAGCCTACATGTGACTCCAGACCCACAACAATGTGGTTGACTCTTAACTGCCCTCTGGGCAATTAGGGATGGGCAATAAATGCTGCTAAGCCAGCAATGCCCTCATCCCACGAACGAATAAGAGAAAGAACTCCAGCATTTTTTGTTTTCAGTACAGATTCCAGCATCTGTAGTAACTGGATCCTGCAAATCATCTGCAGTAGGGACTTAAAACTTCTGATTTTTGAGGGGTGGGGGCACCACTCAGCCAGGGACTGATGCGCATTAGTCTCAATAGCTCCCCTGCTCCTCTCTGACCCGATCCACCATTGCCGCTCTGATGCAAAGCTGCAACACTCGAGGCAAAAGGGTGAAAAATGGGGTTCTGATAAGGCAGCACTTACTGGTGGTCTCATAGGGACTGTGCACATTCTCGATATGGCACTGAAGCTGGAACGGAGTGGCGTACTGGCGGAAGCAGTGCTGGCAGGTCGTGTGATTCTCGATGGTGTCTTCATTCTGTTGCTCCAGTTCCAGATGGTGCTTCATGTGGTTCATAAACCTGCAACCATTTAGGGTGACCATTTAATTGCATTAATTTTGGTTGAATATCATCACTGCAGCAACATAACAAAAAGAACAAAGATGGAGTTTTTTGGTGGGGGAGAGAAGGGAGGAGGAATGCACTTGCCCCAAATCCAGTCAATCAATCATACAACTCCTCACCCACCTGCTGCAACCTAGTAGCTTTAGAACATGTGGCTGAGTTGGAGTGAATTTCTAGAATAGAGTATAATGACAGTAGCAATATACTTAAGGGAAATCAGGAGAGCATCAAATAGCTTTGGAAAATATGGTTAAGGAGAATCCAAAGAAATTCTACAAATACATTAAGGGTAAAAGGGCAACTAGGGAGAGAACAGGGCCCCTCAAAAGATCAGCAACTCTGCAAATGTATAGAACCAGAGGAGATGGGGGAAGATACTAATTGAGTATTTTGCATCAGTGTTTACTGTAGAGAAAGATATATAAGTTACACAATGTTGGAGAAATAAATAGCGACATCTTGAAAAATAATCATATTATATAGGGAGGTAATAAAACACACAAAAGAGGATAAATTCCCAGGACCTGATCAGGTTTACCTTAGAGCTCTGCAGGAAGCTAGCGAAGTGATCGCTGAGATATCTGTATCATCAATAGCCACCGGAGGGGTGCTGGAAAAGCCAGGGAACTACAGACCGATGAGCCTGACACTGGTGGTGGGCAAGCCTTTGGAGGGAATCTCAAGGGATAGGATTTACATGTATTGGAAAGGCAAGGGCTGATTAGGATAGTCAACATGGCATTATATGTGGGAAATCATGTCTCGCTACTTTGACTGAGTTTTTTAAAGATGTACTGAGGAGGACAGAGCAGTGGATGTGATCTATACGGACTTCAGAAAGGTATTCAATAAGGTTCCTCACGGTAGACTGGCTAGTAAGGTTAGATCACATGGAATTCAGGGAGAACTAGCTATGTGGATACCGAACGGGCTCAAAAGTAGAAGGCAGAGGGTGGTGGTGGTGGAGGGGTGGTTTTCGAATTGGAGACCTGCAATCAATGATGTGCCACAAGGATTGGTGCTAGGTCCACAGCTTTTTCTCATTTACTTAAAATGATTTGGATGCGAACACAGGAGGTATGGTTCGCAAGTTTGCAGATGACACTAAAATTTGAGGCATAGTGGACAGCGAAGGTTACCTCAGAGTACAATGGAATCTAGATCAGGTGGACCAGTGGGCCAAGGAGTGGCAGATGGATTTTAATTTAGATAGATGTCAGGCGCTGCATTTTGAAAAAGCAAATCAGGACAGCATTTATACACTTAACGGTAAGGGCCTGGGGAATCTGGTTAACAAAGGGACCTTGGGGTGCAGGTTCACAGCTCCTTCAAAGTGGAGACGCAGTTAGATGGGATAGATGGCATTTGGTATGCTTACCTTTATTGGTCTGTGCATTGGGTATAGGGGTTGGGAGGTCACGTTGCAGCTGTACAGCACATTGATTCGGCCACTTCTGGAGTACTGCATGCAATTTGGATCTCCCCCCTCTAGGGAGGATGCTGTGAAACTTGAAAATGTTCAGAAAAGATTTATGAGGATGTTGCCAGGGTTGGAGGGTTTGTGCTACAGGAAGAGGCTGAATAAGCTGGGGCTATTTTCTCCTGGATTATCAGAGGCTGAAGGGTGACCTTACAGAGGCTAATAAAATCATGAGATTCAGGGACAGGGTAATTAGGCAAGGACCTTTTTCCAGAGTGGGCGAGTGTAAAACTAGAGGGGCATAGGTTTAAGGTGAGGGAGAAAGATTTAAAACGGTCCTAATTGGCAACATTTTCATGCAGAGGGTGCTGCGTGTATAGAATTAGCTGCCAGACGTAGTGGAGGATGCTTGTACAATTCCAACATTTAAAAGGCAAATGCTGACAAACCGGACTAGACTTTTTTATAGGATATCTAGTCAGCAAGGACAAGTGGGATCAAAGAGTCTATTACTGTGTTGTGTACCTGACTCTGTTACTGCCATTTCAACATTAATGTGTGGGCTAGCAGCGTCTGTCAAGATATCACAGGTGTAAACTAGAGGTGGTGCTGGTGATGGCCTTGCCAGTTCAGGGTAAGGGTTCCACTTTCATCTCCCCATCAGGTCAAACCCAAAAGCTTCACCACACTAACCTAAGGAGGCTCACCAAAAGTCAGTGCTTTCCACTGTCCTCTAATCCCTTTCACCCCTTGGTGACAAGGCCAGGAGATTCTGAGCTCTTTTAATGAGTCCCAGTCTCTCCCAAAAGGGAGAAAAATTTTGTACCGGTGTTATAAACCAGCGAAAATAGTTTTAATGTAAGGGTTAGAGGGGGCATCCACCAGAGGGTGGTTGGTGCCTGGAGAAACAAGATGAGAAGCGTTTTGGGAGTGACTGAGAGTACCTGATGTTGTTCTTCAGTCGTTTCAAACAGCTGAGACACCTGAAGGTCGTGTTGGTCTTCATTTCCTGAAGCATCTGATAGGTGCTGCCCTCATCCCGCCCATAGTAGAAATCGTCCACCAGCATGATGAGTTTGCCCTGTGAGGGCTCAGCCAGCTTGGCAGATGGTTGCTGCTGCTGTTGTGGTACTGTGGGTGGGGTGGGGGGTGGTGGCGGTGGGGGAGGGGGTGGTGGCGGTGGCAGTGCAGGGGGTGCTGGGTGGGGTTGCTGCTGAGACACCTTGCTGGGTGCCGGAGGATTCAGCAGCTGGGGGCAGCAGTACTGGAAGAAGGAAAACAAACAGCAAAGTAACAGTCAGTAGCTTCGACTTGCCTCTCTCCTCCCTTCACACGGGCTACTCCCAACAACCTGCAAACAAACCAACGTCAGTCCTTCCGTTGACCGCAAGTCTCTTACTAGGAATAAGCTTAGATTAGTGAGATGACAAAACCCACTGAGGAGAGGAGAAGCAAAAGCTCTGGACAGTGCCATCTACAAGATGTGCTGCAGTCAACTAGTGTCAGCTCCTATGGCAGCACCTTTCAAACCTGCAACAGCTATCTCTTCTAAGGGCAGCATTGTTACCTGAAGGATTCAGCAGCACAGGCGGTGAGGAAGGCAAAGGTGCAATGTGGGTGTACACGTACAGCTGAAAGCAAGCACTGCAGGTCTAGAAAGTGGCAAATGGTACGATGGCCTTCATAGGGACAGAATTCAGAGACTGGAGCAGGGATGTCTAGGCAGTTGTATAGGGCCTGGGTGAAGCCATGCAGTGTGCAAAGTTTTGGTCTCCTCATCTTGGGAAGGATGTTCTAGCTATGGACAGAGTGCAACAAAGGTCCATCTTCTGATTCCTGGGACGGCAGGGCTTCTTGCAAAAAATACGTTCTTGGGATGTGGGTGTCACTGGCCAGGTCAGCAATTGCCTAGAGGGCAGTTCAGAGTCAACCACCTTGCTGTGTGGTCTGGAGTCACATGTCGGCCAGACCAGGTAAGGGTGGCAGTTTGTTTCCTTAACAGACATTAGTGAATCAGATGGGTTTTTCCAACAATTAGTAGTGGATTCATGGTCAACATCAGACTCTTAATTCCAGATTTATAGGGAATTTAAACTCCATCTGCCATGGTGGGATTTGAACCCAGGTCCCACAGCATTATTTGGGAATCTGGATTAACAACCCAGCCACAATACCACTAGGCCAATGCCTATATTATGAGAGACTGGATTAGTCAGGAATATATTAACTCGGGTTTACAAGAATGTGGTGGTGACGTTGGCGGAGGCTGGAAGGGAAGGGTGCAAGTGCCAGAGGCCTCCAAAGTTCTAACATGATTATATAGTGTAAAGGCAGGAAGGGCAGTCCTGATGTCTGGGGAGTTCAGAAACAGGGCTCACAGTCTAAGGATATGGTGTAGGCCATTTAGGATTGAGATGAGGAGAAGTGTCTTCAGCCAGACAGTGGCAAGACTCTGGAATTCCCTGCCACAGAAAGTGGTCAGGACAGAAACAATGAACATTTTCAAGGAGTTGGACTTAGTTCTTAGCATTAAAATGATTAAAGGGTATGAAAAGAAAGTGGGAACAGGATGACGGGACACAATCATATTGAATGGACAGCAGACCTGAAGGGCTGAATGGCCTTCTCTTGCTGCTATATTCTATGTTTCCACGCTCCCCTCTGAACCACACACCACCCCAGGACTGGGAAATATATCAACCGTTCAGTGTCACTGGGTCAAATCTTGGACCTCCCTCATGGTATTCCGCCTGTCCCTGCACCACACGGACTGCAGCAGCACACCATCACCTTCTCAAGGAGCTAGAGGGGGACTGGCAAGAAACCAGCCTGCTGTATTACCACAAACACTTCTCTCTGACTGGCAGTGAGACAGAACAAGAAACTACTTACTGCCATGTGAACTTTCAAGGACTCCATTATGTTGAAATGGATGTTGCATTTCGGACAATCCATTGGGATAGGAACGCCATTGTTCATATTGCTCTCAGGCACTGTCAAGGAAGGTTGAAATGGGCCAAGTAAGAAGAAAAAGTGAAAGGTTAATGAACACAGCAACGTGTCACAGACTACACTTCTAAACAAAAATATTAGGAGCAAGAGTAGGCCACTCAACCCCTCAAGACTAGCCCTCCATGCATAAGATCACAGCCAAAATGATGACTGCACACTTTCCTGGTAACCTTTCACATTCCCCTTACTTATCAAGAATGTAACCACCTTTCCTTAAACAGTCTGGAGGAGTTACAGACCCACAATCGCATGTATAGGAGAACAAGTCAGGAAATTATTAAATCTGCCTGGCTTATTTTGCATTTCCAGTTCTTATGTTAAATTTCTGGTGTTCTAGCATTCACACCATGAATTACACTTTGAATTTGAGCTTATTTGTAGGTGAATCGGTGAAACGTCTATCAATTGCTTGGATACGATTAACAAACAATATACAAATGACACCCGCCTTCACAATGAGACAAAAGCAGGCAAGC
Source organism: Stegostoma tigrinum (assembly GCF_030684315.1). NCBI lineage: Eukaryota > Metazoa > Chordata > Chondrichthyes > Orectolobiformes > Stegostomatidae > Stegostoma > Stegostoma tigrinum. The sequence goes on from NC_081400.1 coordinate 4,810,361, forward strand.
GTAATGGGAATTCCCTGGTGAAATTCCCCACAGCACCACCTTGACATACTGCCCCAGTGAGGCAAAATAATTGAAAACAAATAAATGCTGGAACTCACAGCAGGTCAGGCAGCATCTGTGGAAAGAGAACAAGCTGACTTTTCAAGTCCAGATGACTCTTGTGTCATGTGACTCGAAATGTTAGTTTGTTGTCTTCTCCACCGATCTTCCCTGATCTGCTGTGAGTTCCATCATTTTCTTCTTGTTTTCAGTACAGGTTCCAGCGTCTGCAGTAATTTTCTCCTACAGGCAAAATAACTGACACATCAAGCCAACTTAATGGGTTGTCTTTCCTGAAGAAAAGGTAAGAGCATTTTTTGCATGATTAATGGGCTTAGCACCTGATATCAAGAAGGAGAAATATCAAGATAGCAACTAAACTTCCAACTGTGCTCTGGATGGAGGCAACCAAGGCTCGCATGCAGGATGGAGGAATCTGCTTGGGCCCGAGCCCTCCAAACCTCTAATCGTCACACGCTACGTATCTCGAGAAGCCTTGGAAAATGGCAAAGAATTAAGAAGATGAGAGATGGGCTTGCTTACGTTTGAAGGGAGTGGTGTGGTTGAGTGAGTTCTTGTGTATGAGCTGGGTGGCAGCAGCAGCAGTGGTAGTAATAGTGGTGATCTGCACTGGTGGGAGAACGCTGCTCTTCACTACTTCCTCAGGTTTCGGTCTGATCTCAGGGCTGGCGGACTCCGTTGCCTTTAGCCGGATGAGGTTAGTGTTCTGGAGGAAGTTAACTGGGGAAATTGAGGAGGAGAGGAAAGTTTATTTTATTTTTTTTTTTACACAGCAGCAGCTAAAAGTGCTGTCCCTTCACCGCCGCTCTTTTCCCCCAATGGCTTTGCAAATACCCCGGTTTGAAAGTTCCTACCGAATCTGCTAGCAGGAGGCTGCGGCCATTCGGCCCATCCTGACTGCAAATTCACATCTCCTGCCCCCTTCTGGCTCTTTTGCCGATCCTCTTCGATCCGTGCCCTTCCGGCGACTGACCCTCCTGCCGGCAGAAACAGTTGCTCCCTCATTGACTTGATCGAAGTCTTCCCCACCTCGCGATTTTCAATGCTTTGATTAAATCTCTCTCCCTACTCCCACTCCTCGACCCTCACTCCTCTGACACATACGATCCCGGATTCCCCAAGACCGCACTTCCCCGCCCGATCTCACATCACTTGGTTACTTGCCCTTCCGTGGCCTGCTTACCGAGTTTGTGATCGTGGTTTGGAAGCTGAAGAGAGTGCGGATGATGCAGCATGCTGGGCTGAGAATGGGAGTGGGCTTGCGGCCGAGGCAGAGCCGGGGGCTGGGGCTGGAGGTGAGAGTGTGGGGGCTGGGACGGTGCCAGGGAAGCCAAGGGCTGGGTCAGGCACTTGGGCTGCAGGTGGGACTGGGTGGGGCTTGTCTGCGCCGGCGTCTTCTGGGTCACAGGCGGCACCGTGCTCCGGATGGTCACCGTGGCCGGAATCACTGTGGTGACCGAGCCCGGGAAGGTGCTGGTGGCGGGCCTGATGGACGTGACCGGGGACCACAGCTGAGGCACTCCCACTGCAGACTTGACAAACTGTGTAGCTGCTGGAGGGGGGGGGGGTAAACGTTGGGGTGGGGAAGAGAGAGAGAGATAAATAAAGAAACAAGCATATGTTACGACTTCACACCAAAGCGTACCATTAACATACAACAGAGAACATCACAGAAGACTAACATTCCAGTTAATTTTTGTTAGATGGGTAGTTGGAATCTTTTTCCTGGGTGCCAGTGACAAATACCAGGGAATGGGGGCAGTGTTTAAAGGAGATATGTGGGACATGGTTTTGTTTTTAAAAACAGAGAGCAGTAGGTGCCTGAGCGTGCTGCCAGGGAAGATGGTGGAAGCAGATACAATTGCAAATATTTAATAGGCATCTAGACAGACATGTGAACAGGCAGGGAATAGATGGATATGGACTATGTGCAGGCAGATGGGATTAGTTTGGAATGGCATTATGATTGGCACAGACATGGTGGGCCAAAGGGCCGGTCCCTGTGCTGTACTGTTCTCTGTTAAAAAGATTCATCAGATGTGCGGTTATTACATTTGCTAATCACTGTTAAAATATCTTTTCTCCCTCCATTTGCATAGAGGCAAGACCCTAGATTTTCAGATGCATGCTGCTCCAGAATGGAATCTCCAGAAGAACAAAGAGTACGTGGGGAGGAAAGCACAAGATAATTTTGCAGGAGCCAACCTCGATCTTCTGCAGAAATAAAGTGACAGAAAAGCACTGCAATACAGTGGTAAGCGCTGCCAATGGAGAGGCCCAGTTTCCTTCAAATTAGACACGAATATATAGCGGAAAAAAAAGCCAGACACTCTTCATCCTCTCCTCTCTTGCCCCCGTGCCCTCAGCATTTATTCATCTGCACTGGTTGTGGAAAAGCAGAGATGCCCTCTACTGTGGCGCTGCAGAGGTGACCAGTCTGTATTTGGGAACAACCTCAAAAAGACTTCCAGAGTGAGGAGAGGAGCTATTCTAGACCCATATCATTCATCCACCCTGCTGCTTCAGGCAACCTTAATTCTAAAAGTGAGGCAGAACTGTCAGAACCGGAACGGAGAAATCTTATTCAAAAAAGAAAAGGGATAGTGTCCAACATAACAACGAAACAGTGGCTTCATGAATAAAAAGGCACCCAATCTACAACTGGGTTTTCAGTAAAGACATCAGCTGAAATCTTCGAGCTGTGTTGTAACAGCTGTTCAGTTATATATTTTGCTGCAGTTATACAGGGCTTTAGCGAGGCCACACCTTGAGTTTTGTCTGCTGTTTTGGTCTCCTAGTCTGAAGGAGGACATTCTGGCTATTCAAGGAAGTATCACCAGACTGATTTCCAGGATGACAGATGAAGAAAGATTGGATTGACTGGGTACTCGCTGGAATTTAGAAGAATGAAGAGGGAGATCTCATAGAAACATCTAAGATGCTGACAGGGCTGGACAGGCTAGATGCAGGAAGAATGTTCCTGATGTTGGGATAGTCCAGAATTAGGGGGGGTCACAGTCTAAGAATAAGGGGCAAGCCATTCAGGACTGAAATGAGGAAGCATTTCTTTACTTAGAGTTGTGAACCTGTGGAACTTAGTCCCACAGGAAGCTGTTGGAGCCAGTTTGTTCCCAGTTTGTTATACTCTAGAGGAAGCTGGATGTAACCCTTGCAGCTAAAGGGATCAATAAGTATGGAGAGAAAGCAGGAGTGGGATACTGAAATTGCATGATCAGCCATGATCATATTGAATGGTGGTGCAGGTTTGAAGGGCTGAATGGCCTACTCCTGCACCTATTTTCTATGTGCTCTGGGGCAGTACAAGTGCCAACGGGGAGAGGTGCTATCCAACTGTTTTCTCCCCAGTATTAAACAGTCCTGTTGACATCAGGAATTTTGGCAATTCAGGCACCCACCCCAAGCAGCACAGTGCAAGGGAGGGATAGCAGGAACTGCAGACGCTGGCGAATCTGAAACAACAAGGTGTAGAGCTGGACGAACACAGCAGGCCAAGGCGTAGACCCTTCCGAAACATCAGCCTTCCTGCTCCTCTGGTGCTGCTTGGCCTGCTGTGCTCCTCCAGCTCTACATCTTGTTATCTCAGTACGAGGGAGGATTTGGGACAGGTTGGTATGACAGGAAACAGATTCAGAGGTATCTTAGGGCATCAGGCAGGACACACTTTCGCAACTGTTCCTTTGGGACTGACAGGCTGAGCATCAGATTCGGAAAGGTCCATTGCCAAGGAGGCAGCAGGACTCAGAATCTGGTGGCTAGCTCTACACCTTGATCCCTTGTGCTCCCTGAGGTGTGTATACGCTAACAGTTGGAGAAACCAGAGGTGAATATGTCAGCATATCGATGGGTACGTGCAGGCCCTTCGGGAACGTCAGCACAGCTGCTGTACTGTGTGATGGACAGCACCTCTCCTGAAGGGGCTTTCACAGTCCCAAAGACAGCGAACAGCCACGTCCAGCACACTGACTGCCATACACTGCCAAACTTCAGAAAGTGAGACAACAGTTGACCAGGGCTCTGCTGCAGGTCTCAGCAGTATACATCAAGACAAGTAAAACTTTATTTTTTAGAATTAGCTTACAAAGCAAACAATCCTCTCAGAAGATCCCTCTTCCCTTCCCACCCACTGCCACTCTCTAGGGGACAAGCACATGCCCAGACGAGGCCTGGTATGCTCAGGGGAGGAGGCAGGCACGAGGACCAGAGAGGGGAAGGGGGCAGCTGCGGGCAGGGGCTAGTCTAGAGGGGGGGGTGGGCCCAGAGAGGGGATGATACAGTAAAAGAAACAAGACACTGACAACAAAACAAACAGAAGAAGAAAGAGAAGAAAACTGATAGCAAGAGCAAGACAGCGAGAGAGCGAGCAGCACAATAATGCACAAACACTCCCTTTACCCTACAGCTAACAGCATGGGAAACACGTGCTGGTTGCCACACAAGACTGGGGACAGATTTTAAACAGGGGGCCAAAACAGGTATGAGGAAAGCTTGAGCCCGAACCAAAGCCCACAAGAACCAATTCATCAATTTCCCATTCTGATTGCTGTGAAATCTGCAAAGTGCAGGGGATGCGATGCCACCCCAAGTGCTGAGTCAAGTTCCCCATTGTGTGATAGAAATTCTGGAAGCTTGTGCCTCAGAACCCACAACAGTTGCAGCTACTCAGTTTAAAAGTAAATACTTAGTGTGACTTTTGCCCTGTAAACCTACCTGGCTCATTGTTCCACGTACCTGGCACTAACGTCAGAGGTTTAGTCTGGTACGGGACAGCTCCCTGACCACCCTGGACATTCAGTACAATCCCAACTGGATTCTGCACAGACCTCAGATCTTTCATGGTGAAACCCTGAAGAAATGGGGGAAAAAGAAAATGACACACTAATCAGCAAAATGATTAATTACAAATAAACCACATAAAAAATACAATTTTTAATTAAATAAGGTTTTTCACATTTCAAGCCAGGGATGGGAACGATGCAAGAGTCTGCTGTGCAGTTTACGCCTGTTTATCCAAGGAAGGGTAGAATCATAACAGGCATGAGTACAGTTAAGGTTCACTAGGCTGCTTCCACACAATGATGTTGAATGATCTGCACCCATATCCCACAGAGTTTAAAAGAATGAGAGATGATCACCTTGAAACATGTAAGATTTTGGCAGAGTGGATGCCCAGAGACTTTGTGTCAAGAGCACTATGGTACTGGGCTCAAGACAGGAGGTCAGCCATTTCGGACTAAGACGAAGAGAAATGGCTTCACTCACATGGATGTACATCTTTGGAATTGTTCATGTCAGACAGATGCGGATGATCATGCATTGAGTCCACACAACACATATCAACATTTATTTTTGGATACTAAGCAATCAAGGAGCAGGGATAGAAAGTCAGCCATGATTTGGTTACATGGCAAACCAAAGCTGAGGTGCCAACTGCCTGGCCCCTGTTCCTGTTCCTTCTGTTCAAATTCGCACAAGAGAAAGCAAGGTAAAATGGGAGCCTTGTCCTGAGAGTGTTTAACAGGAGCATAGTGTCATGGGAGCTTTAATCTGTACCTAACTCTGTGCCATTCCTGTTGCAGGATGGAGACAGTGAAGAAGGAGCTTTACTGTCACTAGCTGCCTCCACCCCTTTCATGACAACAACAAGGAGGAAGAATCTCTTTTTCTTACCTGTGTGGTGATGAAGATAGGCTGCCCTGGGACATTGCTAGTCGCCCCGGTCTTTGTATCCTGCAGTACTTGCATGGCAGTGGGCGAGTACATTGGTGGCACAGCCATCTGTGAGCTGAGGCCTGGAGGATTCTGGGCTACTATCAGAGGCTGACCACTTGAATTCATCAGAGGACCACCAGCTGAAAGGGAGAAAAGCGGCTGTGAACACAGGACGGACCAAATGTAACTTCATAACACATCCCCTGTTCACAGTTGAAGGCAGACCTCAGTTGACTCCCAATTGAACAGCAATCTGTAGCAGCACTTTCTTTTATAATCATTCCTGGGATGTAGGCATCACTAGCTGGGCCTAGATCAACTGCAATGTGGAGGTGCTGGTGTTGAACTGGGGTTGACAAAGCCAGAAGTCACACAACACCAGGTTACAGTCCAACAGGTTTACTTGAAATCACAAGCTTTTGGAGAGTAGCCCCTTCAATCAGTTGAAATGAGACAGAAGCACACAGATAATTTTGGGCAGAGGGATCAAACAATCATACAAATGGTGCAAGTGGAGTGTTGAATAAGTCTCTGCAGATGTTCAAAAGTGTTGGTCTGGTTTCCTCCCACAGTCCAATGATATGTAGGTTAGGGTGGATTGGCCATGCTAAATTGCCCATAGTGCCCAGGGATGTTCAGGGGTAGGTGGATCAGCCATGGGAAATTCAGGGCTACAAATATGCGTGGATGGGTGAGATGCTGTTTGGAGGGTCAGTGAGGATTCAATGCTGGAAGAGGCCATTCAACCTACTGCGGGCATTCTAGAGGGAGAGGGGTAGAGCGACAGGAGGCGGAGAGAGAGAGAGAGCACATACACGAGAGAGAGTGAGCCCTCACAAAAGCATCCAAGGATTTTGATCCCTGCCTCAAGGCTGAGGGACAAATTGGAGGCAAAGGATCTCTGGCAGAAAATAAAGGTTACCCACTTCACCTCATGAAGGTTTTCCAGAAAGACCCTGTTCACTTACCATTGCTGTTTGGGGACAGGACCGCCAGCATTGTCTTCTTCTCTACCTCATTATTTGGCAGCTCGCCCACACTCGCAGGTGCAACTCCCGGCTTCATACCTAGACAAGTAAGTAGAAACAGGTACCCCTTACAGAAACTATGCCTCATGGTGCTGCCTGACAACACAGTCAATAAGATCTGTTTCGGACTTGTTGGATAGGATTAGCTATTGTTCTCACTCTCCTGCCCAACATCTCTGGTTCAGGTTTCAACTTTGTTAGGACAACGCTTTTTTTTTGTGCATCTGAGGGCTGGTGGTGGGGGTGATCATCACACAATCTTTGTGGGCAATTGGTGCTGCAGGTTTGATCTCACTTTGAATCTGTCGACAAGGATTGGTGGAGTATTCCAGTTGGCCACCCAGGAATTTTCTAACCCAAAAAATTTCTCGTTAGACAGCCAAGCAGGAAATTACAAAGTCTACGACATCAGGAACTTTTATTGCCACCAAAACGTGACCTGCATTCAGGCAGGCAGCTACCAAAAATGACACGTCCCACAATATGAGCCAGGAATTAAACTAAATTAAACAAATATATCACCACATTTTGCTTGCTGACCGCAGAAAGTGCAATTCAACACCACCGCTGGAACGCAATCAAAACAGTCTGAAATTGAGTCTGAGCTTTCTGAGCTCAGGTCCCACCTTCTTAACCCCATACACTGCGAGTTATCTGAGCACTTTGTCTTCTTCTGATGATACTATGGCTTTAAGAGGTGTACTTTGCCATTTTTTTAAAATGAAGAAAGATTGCAACTGAGATATCAAGAGGTCTGCTCAAAGGCAATACAGTAAACAACTTGAGGCCTTTAGATTTTTTTCCAAAAAATGTTGGAACAATAGAAGCAACTTGAATGGATGGGGGCCAAGATTCCACAGAACCCAGATATTTTGTTTCAGCTTTCTGCGAGTGCTGGGTCTTGGATGTGGATGCCCTTACTGCCCTCTCTTTTATATCTAAAAGCTAGGGGTTCCTGCTGCTTGAATTGCATGAGATACAATCTATTTTAGTGAATATGCCTTTGCCAAGGGTATGTTTATGGGATGTTATTATATTGGAACAGTTAATTAGTATTATTTTTTTAATAAGCATTTCAAGAGTTACATTTTCTTTTCTCTTTATTTTGTCTGTATTTTAACTGTAACGTAAAAATAAAGCGTGTTTTGCCTGAATTCAAATAATTTGACTGAAAAGTAGCTGGAATGTAATGCTTTATGCACCTTTTAAAATAAGAAAAACTTTGGGTCCAGGCTATCATCTTAATATATTTTGAGGGGGTTTGGTCTGGTCCATAATATCCTGCTCCAAGCTAGTGAGACCCAGCCTGCTCTACAAAAGACACAGGTGGCTGCTTTCAGCGACAGCAGTCACGAACCAGAGAGCTGTGAGTGCATTCCAAACACTGTCATAAGCAAAAAGGTATCAGGAGTACAAATGCTTGCGGCAGCACACCCCAGAGGAAAGATGCCGACAGTCAAAAAGAGTGCTCAGAAAAAGCCAGTGCTATTTCGCAGGCAGCATTTGGGAGGATGCCAATCATTTGTGGCTGGGGATCCAGGGCCAAGTGCCAATAGCTGCAGGTGAGGAATCTTACAGAGAATGAAACTGGCTGGGCTGGGGTTTGTCAGGGATTCCCAGGCTGGATGTGAGCATTAAGGTGAAAGAGTCATCAAGAGGTCATCAATGAGGTGCAGGTAATGGGTGGGGTTAAGAGATTGCCTGCTGGGCCTTTTGCGATGATCAAATCAACACCATGTTGTTCACATATTGCATGGGACGAACACAGATGCACAATAAATTGGGAACGGGAACCAGGACTCCTACCACTGCCGCTGTGGGTGGGGACTTTGGCAGCAACACAGAGACTGCAAGTTCGCTATTCAGCCGTCACCTTGACTGAAACGAGCCAGCTCAGTCTGGGGACCAGCAGTATTTGCCTCTGTTCCTGCTAAATCACCTGTGCTGACATTGTTGGTTGCAGACAGCAACATCCCACCACCGGTATCATCCACCACGTCATCTTCTATGAGCTGCCAGGGTTCCAGCTCCTCCTCCTCACACTCCATGAATAGGTCAGTGTCCGCCATGTTGATAATCACCTGAAAAAGCAGCAAGAGAAGCCATTGTGCATGCTGTTACAATATGTTAATACTGGTCAAGTCAGGTTCTCAGCTTGCAATTCTTTTCTTAAAGCCCATTGTGGGAGTCACATGTTGAACATATACATAGGAGTCTGCTGGTGTACTTCTAAGGTGGAAGAATAAAAATTTATCAAAATAAAAACAGGAACTGTATCACACTGGACAAAAAAAAGTTGAAAAGATTTCATTATAAAACATCAGAAAAGAATTCAAACTCTCACTATTCCATTGATCCCAGCAACATCTTAACAGATACCAAAATCCCAAAGATTTATCATGGTATTCACACTAAGGCTAGCACAGCTACTACTGGTTTCCTTCCAGTGAACCTCTAGGGATCTAGGCACAGAGGTAAAGTCCCTACCTCTGGGCTAAAAAGTCTGAATTTGGTCCCACCACCCTAAGGTATGCAACTTGCCCAAAAATGCTGATTAAAATGATTTAAATGTAGTTCACAGCCAGTTCTGATATAACACAATAGTTGCGACCTCGTGCTACAGAAAATCGCACGACAACTGCGACACTTAAAGTGATGGGGACAGAACTGCGTTACAGGTAACACAAGTAGGGAAAGTTTGCCTTTTACAAATAGCGTTCTCCTGGGCTTCAATCGTGTTACAGTCAATTCGGGTTGAAGAAACACGCGTTGTATCAGAACTATCTGCATTTAAAATGAAACTAGAAGTATGGCTCCTCCTTCTTGAGGCAAGTAATACATAACAAATTAAATTTGAAGTTATACACGGTCTCTAACACCGTGCCCTGGACACATGTAAACCATGACCATGTAAACACTGTTAAAGAAAGCACATAATGAACTATTATTTAGTATGCTGGATTTCACAGAGATATTTTCTGGTTTCCTCTTCCCACAGGCATGATTTTATTCGAGTTTAGCAACAGTTGTTCACATACTGACAAATCAAGTAATGTTGACTCATTGGCAATTTTCTAAAACAAAAACATGGTACCAAATGAGGTCAGTCTCATTTGTGAGGAAGTCATTCATTATTTCATAGCATTTAGAATACGTGTCACTATCTTAAAGGCAGAAGCAACCCAAATCCTACTTAAAAACCAATACTTATATACACTGTGATTTTCAAAGCATTTGCAAAAATATTCTAAATTAGTGGTTTCAAATTGGAGTTATGAACAAATATTCCATCCAAATATTTGCTCGGGGATACACACCTTAGACAGTACTTTAAAAAAAAGCACAAAACTCAAAGTCAGAACTAAAACACAAGGAAACCAAGCTTTTATTGACCCTACAATAGTCATGCAAGAAAAGTGGAAATTGTACTTGCCGTCAGTGAACAATGTGCAAAATTCTGCCCAGTAAACGCGGATGTGAGAAGGTCAGCAGAAGAAATACCAGACAACACCACATGCGTTCCACCTGAATCCCGAAACAATGCGTACACCTGGATGCAGCGCAGCTCACTAGCAACCCATTTGGTCACAAACAGGTTTCTGTTGTTGTACAGCAACACTATAGCACTCTGATATTCTGCACTTTACAACATGTTTTGCCCAGTGAGCAACTGACCTAGAATATTAAAGAATGGGCAACACCAATTCTGGACAAATCCCATTACTCCATTCACCTGCATGATATCAAGTCTACATTCCTGAAAGGAGTATCACAGTTGTTTTGACTTCTTCATTTTCCCCACATTCTAAGATATTCTAAATACAGTGAATTTGTAGCACAGCATCATTCGGCCCTTCTGTTCCAAGATACCATTCCACATTAGCCTCCTCCCAATCTTTCTCGACTTCCAGTAACTGGTCTTTCTATTCCTTTTTTCCATGATATCCTCTGGTGTAAGGATGATCACATAACCACTGTCAATTGTCATAAACACCCATCTGGAGGGAAGGAAATCTGCCATCCTGTTGTCTGACCTGCACGTAACTCCAGAACCAAAAGCAATGGAGTCGATGTGCAGCTGGCCTCTGAGAAGGCCCAGCAAACAACTCACTTCAAGGGCAATAAAGCATGTGCAATAAACTCAGGTCCAGCCAGCAATGCCCACATCTCATGAACAAAGCCATTTGTACAATCACATTTTAAGGCAGAAGTGGATATATTCTCGTGAAGTACGAGGGTGGAAGGGTTATGGAAGTCGGCAGGAACACAGATTTGTTGTTACAAATTAGATCCAGAACATCTTTTTGAAAAACAAAACAAAGATAAACATTCAGGCATTTAGGATTCCAGCATCTAATGCTATTTGAATAAAGCATTTACAACTTAATCAACTTTTCTATGTTAAAGATCACTGTGGCTCCAGGCTAAACATCCTTCCAATCTCAAATATCCAAAAAATAGAGGCTTCAGATGGTTGAGATGTAAAAATATTCTTTCAGAAAAAGAACAGACTGAACTGGGTTTCAACCCAGTCTTCACTGAAAGAACTGTTCCAAAATGAATTAAAAGGCATTTTAAATACCTACCCTTTCAAACTATCAGGACACAGAATAAGCTACCATCCCATGCCTTGACAATGTCCATGCATGTAGCTTACCAGGTCAAAGTGCACAGCGACTCAGTCATTCCCATGTGTAACAGATAATCAAACTTTGTGTACAAGATCATCAGAAATAGGAACAAGTGTAGGCCATTGTGTCCCTTGAACATGCTCTACCATTCAATATGATCCAATCTAATTTTGGCATCAACCCTATTTTTTGATCTGCCCTGATAACCCACAACTCCATCCATCAAAAATCTGAATATATTCAAGGCCAATATAGACAATGAATGAGGCCCTGCCATTCTCTGGTGGAGGGAATTCCACAGATCTCCAACTTTCAAAGACAAAATTCCTCCGCATCTCGGTCTTCAATGGGAGACCCTTCATCATGAAACTAGAAACGCCCCCCCCATTCTAAATTCCCCCCACTGGGGGAAAAGCACCCTCAGCTTCCATCGTGTCATGGCCCCCTTCAGGATCTTATATTTAGATAAAATTGTGTCTCATTCTTCTAAATGTAAATGGATACAGGCCCAACTTTTTATCATCAGAAATACAGCTCAATCCCAGAAATCAGCTGAGGACCTTCTCTAAACTGCTTGCCTTTTCCCAGTATCCCTCAATTCCTTTATTAGATTTTTTATTCACTATTCTTAAGGCTTCATATTAACATTTGAGCATCAATAACCACTAGCAGAAATGTCAACTTCCAAACTCTACCCCCAGTCACCATGTGCAAGATCTTGAGGTATAGGAAAAGAAGTAGGTCGCTCAGCTCATCAAGTCTGCTCAGCAATATAATGAGCTCCTAATTCATTGTCACCACCACATTGGAAAGGTACACCTCTAGTTTTTAAAAACCTGACCCATGCACTTCCCTCCTCCCCAAACAGTTTCCACCGCTCCCTCTCTTGGCTTGCTTCAATATCTCGAAAGCTTTGAGCAAACAACTTTCTTAATTCCAAGGAATACAACCTTAGCATGAGTACATCATCTCTCCTCTTACAATTCCAGGACCACTCTGGTGAATCTCCATCACACTCCGTCAAAGGTCAGAGCATCCGTGGTGAGCTGCAATGCCCAGAACAACTCTCAGGCGATTCCAGTGTGGTCTCACTTTGTGCAGCTTCCAGTCACAAGTGGGCCATTCCTCTCAATATAAAGGCCAGCACACCTTTAGCTTCTTTCATTATTTTCCATCCTGACAAATTTCTAAATAATCTGCACGTATAAGCCTCTCTTTGGATCCCACTGTGGTTTCTAGTTTACCACCATTTGGAATTATTATACTTAACAGAACTATTCAGCACAGGGACCAAGCATGTTGTCTTCTCACTCACTGAGTCTGTTCGTCCACATATTGAGTGAGCATGAGTGAAAATAATTACGTGGCACACTATGGAAATAAAATATCAAACATCCATATCTTTGCACCATATTAGCCAGATGTCAAAACGAGGCTGAGACCTGTACACCGACGCAGAGTTGCAGTGTAGCAACTGGAAAGCAGGTTGGCTCACCAGATAGCTTGGGAATAAGTTTATTAGGATATTGGATGGCCACATAAGCCAGCCATTAGGCAGTGTTGGAGACAGCTCCCATACGGCGTCAAGTCACTACTAGGACCAGGATCTACTTCTCGGCTTTCATGCCTGTCCGACAACACCACTTTGCATCGGTGATAATCCAACACTGAACTGCCAACCCAAGCTCCCAGGCACAGTGCTGAGTCAACCTACAAGGAGAGTAGACAATGGCACACTGCCAGCCCACCTTTAAAATGACTCGAACAAGTGGGTTTTTGTCAGTGAAATGCTGCTGGGTGGACAGGAAGCCTAAGAATTTGCTTCCATTCAATTTCCTTGCAACCCTTTTCTCTCCTTTTAAAAACTCCCAATGTTAATTCTGAAGCTCCCCCTGACATTCAGGGTTTCTCCTTGAAAAGGGAACAAAAATCAGCTTGGCTCTCACATTGATTGAACTGTCTTTTAACTAATCCTCAAGCCTACTAATTGATTGTCTGGGCCAAGAATAAATCACACCAAGTTTGAGAGCACTTTGCAAAATGCCCACTCCAATGTCCCAAACCAGAAAACCACTATGATGCCAGTGTATATGAAACAGTATCATCTCTTACCACAGCAGTACTATCAAGTACTAGGCAGCACACATGCCTTCAAGTCCCAAGGGACCTGGATTCAGGTCCCACTTCAGGGCTCGAGCACCACAAATAAACACTTGTGCTACTTCCAGGACTAAGGGAGTGCAGCACTGTCAGGAATGCAGTTTTTCCAATTAGCCATGAAACAAAATCTTCACGGTCTGATCCAGAGGCCTGCAAAGGATCTTACTGCAATATTTTAAGGGTATTTCAGATGTCCTGAGGCTAACATTTACTCCTTAACCAAAGATCACACGTGCAAACAATAAAGATTTGCCATGCATGATCATATTCTTGTCTGCGCAAGTTTGTCAGGTTCAAGTCAGCCACCACATTTAACAGCAATTAAAGAACTTTTGAAATAAAGTATTTTGACACGTATGATAATCAAAAAAAGCACGAGAAAAATTTAAGACTTTCCTTCTACCTCGCCCTGGAGAAACAGCACCTGGTGTTTGGCAGTTCATCCCAGACTTTTGTGTCTCTGATTACACAGCATTGATGACAGTCTGCACATCAGGCTTCTGAACAGATGTGAGTGAAACACTGAACGAACATTGTAAAAACCACTAACTGTGCCGCAACTTCCATCTGGCATTAACTGAGCATCCAGTTGGATTGCGGGATGGATCGCAAAAGGTAAACGACAATTTTAAATAAACCTGACCACAAGGACACAGACGAGAGCCATAATATGTACAATCTCACAAATGTTTGTTTTCACAATCAAAGCCTTGATGGATGTCAACTTCACTGTGAATTACTCACTGTCTTGTTTTGCATCCTCAAAAACAGAGGCACTAACCAGGACCTCAAGCAGCTGCAGAACATATTATGCATGTTACATGTTAGAATGCAGGGTCACAGTCGAAGAATAAGGGTAAAACCATTCAGGACTGAGTGAGTGAAGTAATTCTTCCTCATGAGTTGCGAACCTGTGGAATTCCCTACTACAGAGAGCTGTTGGGGCCAGTTCATTAGATATATTCAAGAGGGTGCTGTACATGGCCCACGTGCCTGAAGAGATCGGGGGTGTGGAGAGAAAGCAGAATTGGATACTGAAATTGCACAATCCCCAGCCACCATCATATTGAATAGCGGCGCAGACCCTAAGGACCAAATGGCCGACTCCTGCACCCATTTTCTATGTTTCTATGTGCCCGACCTCATCCCGAAGGTGACGCAAGATTAACCATGCAGTCATAAATACAAAAGTTCAAACCTTCCCATCCATCATGATGCTAATTAAAGAAGGGGGAAGGCTCTCGTTGAAATCTCTTTCAACTTCATTTTTTGCAGCGCACAGGCTTGCAAATTATGACATGAGAATGATAAATTATTGCACAAGACACCACCGGTCGACAGGAACTGCTGTACAGCTTAATTTTAATATAATTCAGCAGGATCTGAAATTCTCGGAGCTGTTGTTTGCTCTTTTGCAGCACAGGCGTATTTACCAAGCCTTGATTCCCTGTAAAGTTGACCATCGTGGCTTGGGAGGATGGGCCATGGCATAAACAGAAGAAGCACCACAATTTAAGCAAGAGGAACCGCAGCCACTTGTAAATTTACTAAAGGTGTAAAAATTGCACTTGTTTCTTTTTTGAAGATGATTCAGGTGCTTTCATGCATCTTGTGGGCTTGACGAATTAACCTCAAGCTGACTTCTGATTCCATCCCTTCCTTCAGTTGCTGTCCCAGAATCATGTTTGCTCAAGAATTAGAAATTTCACATTGGCAGTGTTATAGTCTACATGTCATAGTTGAAAATGAAAACACAGCCGCAATTTAAAATGCACTCAGAGATGCAGATGCTGAAGTCATAGAGAACACAATGTGGAGCTTGAGGAACACAGCAGGTCAGGCAGCATCAGGGGAGCAGAAAAACTGACATCTCTGGTCGGGACCCTTTCTTTCTTTTTTTTGAAGGGTTCCAACCTGAAACGTCAACTTTCCTGCTCCTCTGATGTTGCCTGGCCTGCTGTGATCCTCCAGCTCCATACACAATTTAAAATTACCACGATTGAGATCAGAGTAATCTACTTTTACAAGAGATTATTTGGAACTAATGCATTTTCATCCCACAAAGGAAAACAACACATTCTGATTGCCCCAAGTGCATTGCAAATTATTTCCTCACCTCTGTTACCGTTATTATTATTTCCAGCTTCTAGTGACACACTTAAGTCTAAGCCTAAACTGTTCCGGGCAAATTTCCTGCAGCTTATTAACTAACGCAGAGCTTTATGAAAACCATATTCAAAAATAAACTGCATTCAAATACCTGTCATCAATGTCTTGGAAGATTTACTACTCCTGATAATACAGGATTTTTATTTAGGCCTGATGAGGAAAAAGTCCTACGGCTAGAAACAAGGCGTCCTCGCCGTCTGAACATGAGCAATGCCAAAGAAGATCCACAAACATTTAGAACTAAGCATTGTACTCAATACTGCATTTGAAGATGCAACTCATTCATCTTAACAAGCAATGCCACAGGAGGCCAACAAATTTCATTAATAGTACATTCTGGCCAAAATCCCTGTTATGACAAAGCAAGTCCTTTCACCTTAACATGAACAATGTCACGGAAGACCTACTTTTTATTCTAATTCACTATGTCCAAGACTGCCGTTATCACAAATTGTGCCCTCGCTATTTTAGCCTGAGCAATGTCATAGAAGATAAGCAAACGTTCATCATAATGCATTGTGCCCAAATCCTTTGCCGTTACGAACTACATGGTCACTCCAACTTAACGTGTGCAGTGCTATGGAACATCTGCATATTGCAAATGTTTCCATTGCACTGTGAACTCCTATCAAGAGGTAGTACATGATTCCTCCACAACATAAGCAATGCCACAGATGATCAGACACTTACAACAAAACCTTGTGTTCAAACCTCCACTCGTTACAAACCACGTGCTCTTTAGCCTAATATGCATACTACCACAGAAAACCTACATCATAACACCCGCTCCTCTCAGAAACCCATAACTGCTTGACAGTTAACAAACTGTGAAATTATAATCAGGTGAAAATGAGTCAAGTACTCCCACAAGTGAATCACCCTACCAGGTTGGGTCTCAGAATGAAGGCTGATTAGGCCGCTATTTTGAAAAGCAAAACCGTGGCTGTAAGATAAATCAAAACAGTGCTCCAAAGACTTAAAAACATACACATGGATGGATCCAGCAGTTAAGATAACGCCTCATGTGCACGGAACACCACACAGATTCAGGACTTTGGCGGGTACTGGGTAACCACTAGGCATGGGAAACCTGAAGAAGCTCACTGGATCAGCGTGAAGATTATTGGAAGATTATTGCTCTGAGACATCATCTTGCCCTCACCTCACCTCCATTCAACTCATTTAGGCAAATTTCACATCTTTTTGGGAACTCTCCAACATCCAGATTACAACATTGTAACATCAGCAACTGTAAAGCCACCCTCCTCCATTCACTTCGACAGAATGAACCAACGAGCTACATAACATTCAGCTAAGGTAACAAGAAGGTCCAAACACAAGATTAAGTCGGCAAGGTGCGAAAAGGGAGCAATCCGCAGTGGTGGCGGCAACATTTCCTATGAAGAAAATCTACCAAGGGAGTCACGGCAGGGATTCCCAGCCACAAACGGCAAAAAAAAATTTCTGCCCATCCTTTATCCTTCACAGGCACACAGTCCATTGAGGCCATTCGCGCCCGAATTGCTGCAAACCCAATGAAGGCAGATGCTACTCAGAACATCATGCTTCTTTGAAACAGCTATCCTGCTCACGGCATATCCTCACCCTTGCACTTTACAAACGACAAAAATTCCGGGCACTTGCCTGATTCCCTCTCTAATCTTTCTGCCACGTCGCCTTGGAAAGGAATCCCAAAACCTCCTGAAGGACTTTAAGTGAACTGTCGCGTGCTTCTCGAATCTGGGGCACGTGGATCGGAACACTCTCCTGCAGCCAACAGTCACCCACCCCCCATAAACACCACCACGCAAACCGTAAAAGTGACCTGCCTTTTCCAAATCAATGCAAACCTTCTTGGCAGGACAAGAGAGGAATTTTTCTTTTCAAAATTAGTTAAAATCCTTATTTTCATTTTGTGGGGGAAAAGTTTGCAGAGATGAAGTGATACATTTAAGGAAAATGCAAAGGGAAGAAAGAAGAAACTGTACCACAAAGGAAGATATGAGCGAAAAAAGACCTGACAGGGCCTCAGAGTGAAGACAGAAGAAAAGGAATACGAAAGAGGGTCATTTTGGAGTGGAATAAGTAAAAAAAGAAGAAAGAAGAAAGTTTAAAAATGCATGCGTAGAATAGGGTGAGAAGAATTTACTTGATTTTTTTTTGTTTGTCTGAATTTTTGTGCAGGAAATGTGGGGAGGTGGTGGGAAAACACTACAAGAAAACACCCCATAAAAGTCTTCAAGCCAGAAGGAAATGCCCACAGTCAGCCATGTCGGGGGGGGGGGGGGGGGAGGTGAAGAATACAAGGGAATATTAAAAAGACAGGCAGGAAGAGGAAGTGGGGAAAAGAAAAGCAATATTGAAAAAGGGGGAAGGGGTAAGAGGGAGAAAGTTAAAAAGGGTAGGGGAGAATATTAAAAGAGACAGGAAGAAAGGGGAGAACATTTTTAAAAATGACCGGGAATATTTAAACAAGGTGGAGATATTGAGTGTAAGAAAGAAAAAGGAGGGTATGGAAAGGAAAGGAATATTTAAAAGAGAAAAGGAACAGAAAGAAGGGGCAAGGTGAAACTATTTTGAGAAGGAAATAGAGGGAGAAATATTTACAAGAAGTCAGAGAAGGATATTTAAAAAAATGAGGGGGGAATGTTCTAAAAAAAGAAAAGGGAGGGGATATTTAAAAAACAAAGGAAAGGAATTTCAATAAAGGGAAATAGAACATTTTTAAAGAAGAAAGGGAAGGGGGTAGATAGAATGAGTATTTTGAAAAAACGGGAGGGGAAGAGAGAGAGAGAGGATATTTAAAATAAAAAGGAAGGGAGGGGGAAGAGAAGGCATATTTAAAAACAGAAAGGAAGAGAGAGAATAGAGGGAATATTTAAGAAATGAAGGGGAGAAGAGAGGCAATATTTAAGAATTGAAGGGGAGAGGAGAGGGAATTTAAGAAAAGGAAGGAAGGGGGAGGAGAGGGAATTTTTAAGAAAAGGAAGGTCAAAAGAGAGGGAATATTTAAAAAAAACAAGGGTAGGAGGAAGAGAGAGAAAACATTTAAGAAAAACATAAGCTTTGTAGAGAAGGGGAATGTTTAAAGGAAAAGGGGATTTATTTAAGAAAGGGAATGGGGGAAGAGGGGAAATTTCTGGTTTTAAAGTAGGCGGAGGAGAAAGAACATTTTGGAAGGAGCAAGGATATATTAAGAGGGAATTGGTGGGCAGGGGGGTCAGAGGAAAACACTGTTGGGGGGGTGGATGTCAAGTTAATAACAGGAGGATTCAGAAAGAAAACTGTTGCTGTGGGGGGTGTCAAGTTAATAAAAAAGGGGGATTTAAAAAGAAAACTGTTGTTGTGGGGGGATGTCAATTTAATTAAAAAAAGGGGGATTTAAACAAAAACTGTTGTTGTGAGTGGGGGATGTCAAGTCAATAACGGGGGATTTAAAAAGGAAACTTGTGGTGGGGATGTCAAGTTAATAACAGGGGATTAAAAAAGAAAAGTGTTGCTGGGCGGGGTGTCAAGTTAATAACAGGGGGATTTAAACAAAACTGTTGTTATGGGGGGGGGTGTCAAGTTAATAAAAGGGATTAAAAATGAAAACTGTTGCTGTTTCGGAGATGAAAACGCCCCGTTCGAGCTTTTGAAATTCTGGGGGGGGGGGGGGGGGGGGGGGGGGTGAAGAGAAAGAAAACCGTGACCCCCGCCGCGATCGAGGTCATTTATTTTATTTTATTTATTTATTTACCCCGCAACCTTAGTTTTCCAGTTGCCCCTCCCCCCTCCTAAAATGGCGGCCCTACCCCTCCCCCCACCACACACACAGACACAACCACCTCCCGCCGGCGCGAGAGGCCGCCCGCAACCGCCCCCCCCCCCCCGCCGCCAGGTCCGTTTCAAACCGCCGCGCGCCGCTTCCAACCGTAAAACCCAATTTGAAATTCAACCGTCAACCGTCGCCCCCACCCCGCGCCGCGCGCCGCCCGCCCGCCGCGCGCCTTTTTTCACCGCCCCCCCCCATCCTCCTCCTCCTCCTCCTCCTCCTCCTCACCTTGCTACGAGACGATGTTTTTTTTTGTTGTTGTGTGAGGGGGGGGCGGAATTCTAAAGGTGGGGGGTTTGCGTTTGTGTGTGTTGTGGTGGTGGTGGTGGTGGGGGGGGGGGAAGAAATGTGTGGGTTTCTTGAAACGGAACAGGAACGGTTTCTCTCCGTTTTTCCAGGCCCCCCCCAGGGGCGGGCACGCGCGCCACACACACACACACGCGGGGACACGGTTTTGTTTTTTTGGGGGGGGTCCTGCGAACGGCGGCTGCGTCACTTCCGCTTTCTCCGCCAGACCCCATCCCCTTTTTTCCTGGGTCCGTGAGGTCACTTCCTGCCACCACCTCCTCCTCCTCTTCCATCGTTGACATCCCATAATTGGTGGAAGACAAGGTAAGATTCCCTTTCCTTTCTTCTGGTGGTGCATCAACTCTACCCCCCCCCCCCAACTCAATCCATCTTCCACCCCCCCCCATTGCAACCATTAGTAACACTCCCCCCCCCCCCATCACCACCATCTCTCCACCTCACCCCCCCCCATCACCACCATCTCTCCACCTCACCCCCCCCCATCACCACCATCTCTCCACCTCACCCCCCCCCATCACCACCATCTCTCCACCTCACCCCCCCCCATCACCACCATCTCTCCACCTCACCCCCCCCCATCACCACCATCTCTCCACCTCAACCCCCCCCCATCACCACCATCTCCCTACCTCACCCCCCCATCACCACCATCTCTCCACCTCACCCCCCCCCATCACCACCATCTCTCCACCTCATCCCCCATCACCACCATCTCTCCACCTCACCCCCCCCATCACCACCATCTCTCCACCTCACCCCCCCCATCACCACCATCTCTCCACCTCAACCCCCCATCACCACCATCTCTCCACCTCACCCCCCCCCATCACCACCATCTCTCCACCTCACCCCCCCATCACCACCATCTCTCCACCTCACCCCCCCCATCACCACCATCTCTCCACCTCAACCCCCCATCACCACCATCTCTCCACCTCACCCCCCCCCATCACCACCATCTCTCCACCTCACCCCCCCATCACCACCATCTCTGTACCTCACCCCCCCATCACCACCATCTCTCCACCTCATCCCCCATCACCACCATCTCTCCACCTCACCCCCCCATCACCACCATCTCTCCACCTCACCCCCCCCATCACCACCATCTCTCCACCTCAACCCCCCATCACCACCATCTCTCCACCTCATCCCCCATCACCACCATCTCTCCACCTCACCCCCCCATCACCACCATCTCTCCACCTCACCCCCCCCCCATCACCACCATCTCTCCACCTCACCCCCCCATCACCACCATCTCTCCACCTTAACCCCCCCATCACCACCATCTCCCTACCTCACCCCCCCATCACCACCATCTCTCCACCTCAACCCCCCATCACCACCATCTCTCCACCTCACCCCCCCATCACCACCATCTCTCCACCTCACCCCCCCATCACCACCATCTCCCTACCTCACCCCCCCATCACCACCATCTCTCCACCTCACCCCCCATCACCACCATCTCTCCACCTCACCCCCCATCACCACCATCTCTGTACCTCACCCCCCCATCACCACCATCTCTGTACCTCACCCCCCCATCACCACCATCTCTCCACCTCACCCCCCCATCACCACCATCTCTCCACCTCACCCCCCATCACCACCATCTCTCCACCTCACCCCCCATCACCACCATCTCTCCACCTCACCCCCCCATCTCCTTCTTTTCTCTACCTCATCCCCCATCACCACCATCTCTCTACTTCACCCCCCCATCACCACCATCTCTCCACCTCACCCCCCCCCATCACCACCATCTCTCCACCTCACCCCCCCCCATCACAACCATCTCTCCACCTCACCCCCCCCCCATCACCACCATCTCTCCACCTCACCCCCCATCACCACCATCTCTCCACCTCACCCCCCCATCTCCTTCTTTTCTCTACCTTATCCCCCATCACCACCATCTCTCTACTTCACCCCCCCATCACCACCATCTCTGTACCTCACCGCCATCACTCTACCTCACGTCCACATCACCACCATCTCTCTACCTCACGTCCACATCACCACCATCACTCTACCTCACGTCCACATCACCACCATCACTCTACCTCACGTCCACATCACCACCATCACTCTACCTCACGTCCACATCACCACCATCACTCTACCTCACGTCCACATCACCACCATCACTCTACCTCACGTCCACATCACCACCATCACTCTACCTCACGTCCACATCACCACCATCACTCTACCTCACGTCCACATCACCACCGTCACTCTACCTCACGTCCACATCACCACCATCACTCTACCTCACGTCCACATCACCACCATCACTCTACCTCACGTCCACATCACCACCGTCACTCTACCTCACCCGCATGATCACCGTCTCTCTACCTCACTACTCCCTGATCACCACCCTCACTCTCCCTCACCACACCCATCACCACCGTCACTCTACCTCGCCACCCACCATCACCCTACCTCACACCCATCACCACCATCACTCTACCTCGCCACCCACCATCTCTCTACCTCACACCCTATCACCACCATCACTCTACCTCACACCCATCACCACCATCACTCTACCTCACACCCATCACCACCATCACTCTACCCCACCAGGGTCCATCATCACCGTCATTCTACCTCACCACCACCCCCCCATCACCACCATCACATCTCTCTACCTCACCCCCCATCACCACCATCACATCACTCTACCTCACCCCCCATCACCACCATCACATCTCTCTACCTCACCCCCCATCACCACCATCACATCTCTCTACCTCACCCCCCATCACCACCATCACATCTCTCTACCTCACCCCCCATCACCACCATCACATCTCTCTACCTCACCCCCATCACCACCATCACATCTCTCTACCTCACCCCCCATCACCACCATCACATCTCTCTACCTCACCCCCCAACACCACCATCACATCTCTCTACCTCACCCCCCATCACCACCATCACATCTCTCTACCTCACCCCCCATCACCACCATCACATCTCTCCACCTCACCCCCCCATCACCACCATCACATCTCTCTACCTCACCCCCCATCACCACCATCACATCTCTCTACCTCACCCCCCATCACCACCATCACATCTCTCTACCTCACCCCCCATCACCACCATCACATCTCTCTACCTCACCCCCCCATCACCACCATCACATCTCTCTACCTCACCCCCCATCACCACCATCACATCTCTCTACCTCACCCCCCATCACCACCATCACATCTCTCTACCTCACCCCCCATCACCACCATCACATCTCTCTACCTCACCCCCCATCACCACCATCACATCTCTCTACCTCACCCCCCCATCACCACCATCACATCTCTCTACCTCACCCCCCATCACCACCATCACATCTCTCTACCTCACCCCCCATCACCACCATCACATCTCTCTACCTCACCCCCCATCACCACCATCACATCTCTCTACCTCACCCCCCCATCACCACCATCACATCTCTCTACCTCACCCCCCATCACCACCATCACATCTCTCTACCTCACCCCCCATCACCACCATCACATCTCTCTACCTCACCCCCCCATCACCACCATCACATCTCTCTACCTCACCACCACCCCCCATCACCACCATCACATCTCTCTACCTCACCCCCCATCACCACCATCACATCTCTCTACCTCACCCCCCATCACCACCATCACATCTCTCTACCTCACCCCCCATCACCACCATCACATCTCTCTACCTCACCCCCCCATCACCACCATCACATCTCTCTACCTCACCCCCCCATCACCACCATCACATCTCTCTACCTCACCCCCCATCACCACCATCACATCTCTCTACCTCACCCCCCATCACCACCATCACATCTCTCTACCTCACCCCCCATCACCACCATCACATCTCTCTACCTCACCCCCCATCACCACCATCACATCTCTCTACCTCACCCCCCCATCACCACCATCACATCTCTCTACCTCACCCCCCATCACCACCATCACATCTCTCTACCTCACCCCCCATCACCACCATCACATCTCTCTACCTCACCCCCCCATCACCACCATCACATCTCTCTACCTCACCCCCCATCACCACCATCACATCTCTCTACCTCACCCCCCATCACCACCATCACATCTCTCTACCTCACCCCCCCATCACCACCATCACATCTCTCTACCTCACCCCCCCATCACCACCATCACATCTCTCTACCTCACCCCCCATCACCACCATCACATCTCTCTACCTCACCCCCCATCACCACCATCACATCTCTCTACCTCACCCCCCCATCACCACCATCACATCTCTCTACCTCACCCCCCCATCACCACCATCACATCTCTCTACCTCACCCCCCAACACCACCATCACATCTCTCTACCTCACCCCCCCATCACCACCATCACATCTCTCTACCTCACCCCCCCATCACCACCATCACATCTCTCTACCTCACCCCCCAACACCACCATCTCTCTACCTCACCCCCAATCACCACCATCACATCTCTCTACCTCACCCCCCCATCACCACCATCACATCTCTCTACCTCACCCCCCATCACCACCATCACATCTCTCTACCTCACCCCCCATCACCACCATCACATCTCTCTACCTCACCCCCCCATCACCACCATCACATCTCTCTACCTCACCCCCCCATCACCACCATCACATCTCTCTACCTCACCCCCAATCACCACCATCACATCTCTCTACCTCACCCCCCATCACCACCATCACATCTCTCTACCTCACCCCCCCATCACCACCATCACATCTCTCGACCTCACCCCCAATCACCACCATCACATCTCTCGACCTCACCCCCCATCACCACCATCTCTCCACCTCACCCCCAATCACCACCATCTCCCTACCTCACCCCCAATCACCACCATCTCTCGACCTCACCCCCAATCACCACCATCTCCCTACCTCACCCCCAATCACCACCATCTCTCGACCTCACCCCCCATCACCACCATCTCCCTACCTCACCCCCAATCACCACCATCTCCCTACCTCACCCCCAATCACCACCATCTCTCGACCTCACCCCCAATCACCACCATCGCTGTACCTCACCCCCAATCACCACCATCGCTCTACCTCACCCCCAATCACCACCATCTCTGTACCTCACCCCCAATCACCACCATCGCTCTACCTCACCCCAATCACCACCATCTCTCGACCTCACCCCCAATCACCACCATCGCTCTACCTCACCCCCAATCACCACCATCTCCCTACCTCACCCCCAATCACCACCATCTCTCCACCTCACCCCCAATCACCACCATCTCTCGACCTCACCCCCAATCACCACCATCTCTCGACCTCACCCCCAATCACCACCATCGCTCTACCTCACCCCCAATCACCACCATCTCCCTACCTCACCCCCAATCACCACCATCTCCCTACCTCACCCCCAATCACCACCATCTCTCCACCTCACCCCCAATCACCACCATCGCTCTACCTCACCCCCAATCACCACCATCGCTCTACCTCACCCCCAATCACCACCATCTCCCTACCTCACCCCCAATCACCACCATCTCTCCACCTCACCCCCAATCACCACCATCGCTCTACCTCACCCCCAATCACCACCATCGCTCTACCTCACGCCCAATCACCACCATCTCTCCACCTCACCCCCAATCACCACCATCTCTCCACCTCACCCCCAATCACCACCATCGCTCTACCTCACCCCCAATCACCACCATCGCTCTACCTCACCCCCAATCACCACCATCGCTCTACCTCACCCCCAATCACCACCATCTCTCTACCTCACCCCCAATCACCACCATCTCTCTACCTCACCCCCCATCACCACCATCTCCCTACCTCACCCCCCCATCACCACCATCTCTCTACCTCACCCCCCATCACCACCATCTCTCCACCTCACCCCCAATCACCACCATCTCTCTACCTCACCCCCCATCACCACCATCTCTCTACCTCACCCCCAATCACCACCATCGCTCTACCTCACCCCCAATCACCACCATCTCTCTACCTCACCCCCAATCACCACCATCTCTCTACCTCACCCCCAATCACCACCATCTCTCTACCTCACCCCCCATCACCACCATCTCCCTACCTCACCCCCCCATCACCACCATCTCTCTACCTCACCCCCCATCACCACCATCTCTCTACCTCACCCCCCATCACCACCATCTCTCCACCTCACCCCCAATCACCACCATCTCCCTACCTCACCCCCAATCACCACCATCGCTCTACCTCACCCCCAATCACCACCATCGCTCTACCTCACCCCCCCCCATCACCACCATCTCTCTACCTCACCCCCCCCATCACCACCATCTCTCTACCTCACCCCCCCCCATCACCACCATCTCTCTACCTCACCCCCCCCATCACCACCATCTCTCTACCTCACCCCCCCCCATCACCACCATCTCTCTACCTCACCCCCAATCACCACCATTGCTCTACCTCACCCCCCCCCATCACCACCATCTCTCTACCTCACCCCCCACATCACCACCATCTCTCTACCTCACCCCCCCCCCATCACCACCATCTCTCTACCTCACCCCCAATCACCACCATCTCTCTACCTCACCCCCCCCCAATCACCACCATCTCTGTACCTCACCCCCCCCCATCACCACCATCTCTCTACCTCACCCCCCCCCATCACCACCATCTCTCTACCTCACCCCCCCCCATCACCACCATCTCTCTACCTCACCCCCCCCATCACCACCATCTCTCTACCTCACCCCCCCCATCACCACCATCTCTCTACCTCACCCCCAATCACCACCATCTCTCTACCTCACCCCCCCCCAATCACCACCATCTCTCTACCTCACCCCCCCCCCATCACCACCATCTCTCTACCTCACCCCCAATCACCACCATCTCTCTACCTCACCCCCCCCATCACCACCATCTCTCTACCTCACCCCCCCCCATCACCACCATCTCTCTACCTCACCCCCAATCACCACCATCTCTCTACCTCACCCCCCCCCCATCACCACCATCTCTCCACCTCAACCTCCCATCACCACCATCTCTCTACCTCACCCCCCCCATCACCACCATCTCTCTACCTCACCCCCCCCCATCACCACCATCTCTCTACCTCACCCCCCCCCATCACCACCATCTCTCTACCTCACCCCCAATCACCACCATCTCTCTACCTCACCCCCCCCCATCACCACCATCTCTCCACCTCAACCTCCCATCACCACCCTCACTCTACCTCACCCCTCCATCACCACCATCACTCTACCTCACTCCCGTCACCACCCTCACTCTACCTCACTCCCGTCACCACCATCACTCTACCTCACTCCCGTCACCACCCTCACTCTACCTCACCAACCCCCAATCATTAGAAATTTCAGTTATTGAAAAAAAATTATGATTTTTTTTTTAGTATTTTCATGATTTTACTGCTTCGCCCATCTTTGGTAGCTACCCACTACTTTTATTTTACAGTATTAATTGTCAGGATATAAATGGCAATGGGATAATCAGAATTTTTTATTCCCCATCCTTATTGGCCCCTTGAAGAGCTCACCTTCTTGAATACAATCCTGTGCCTGCTGATAACCTTCCAAGGGCAGTCGGAGTCAATCAGAGATAACAAAGTGTGGAGCTGGATGAACACAGCAGGCCGAGCAGCATCAGAGGAGCACAAAAGCTGACATTTTAGACCTAGACCCTTCATCAGAAAAGGAGGAGGGGTAGAGGGTTCTGAAATAAATAGGCAGAGAGGGGGAGGCGGATCAAAGATAAGATGCTGCTTGGTCTGCTGTGTTCATCCAGCTCTACACTTTGTTATATTGGATTCTCCAGCATCTGCAGTTCCCATTATCTCGGGAGTCAATCACATTGCTTTGAATTGGGAATCACATGTCGACTACAGAAGGGGGTGCAGAGAAGGTTCACTAGGTTGATTCTGAAGTTGAAAGTGTTGGTTTATGAGGAGAGATTGAGTAGACTGAGATTATACTCATCAGAATTTTGAAGAATGAAGGGGGATCCTACGGAAACATATAAAATAGATAAGATAGAAGCAGGGAGGTTGTTTCCAGCAGTGGGTGAAACGAGAACTAGGGGGTATAGCCTCAAAATAAGAGGGAGCAGATTTAGAACTGAGTTGAGGAGGAACTTCTCCACCTAAAGGGTTGTGAATCTGTGGAATTCCCTGCCTAGTGAAGCAGTTGAGGCTATCTCACTGAATGTTTTTAAAGTAAAGATAGATTTTGGAACAGTCAATGAATTAAGGGTTATCGTGAGCGGGTGGGTAAGAGGAGCTGAGTCCATAAAAAGATCAGCCACGATCTTATTGAAAGGTGGAATGGGCTCGAGGGGGCCAGGTGGCCTACTCCTGCTCCTGTTTCTTATGTTCTTATTGTCACGCTTGTTATAATGTTATAAATCAAATATCACACTTGTAAATATTTACAATTACCACGAGCCTATCTTGGAACATGGGAACAGATCATTCAGCCCCTCAGACCTTATTCAACAATTTCATTTATGATCTGTGGCCCAGCTCCATACATTTGCATTTGGCCTGTATCCCATAATACTCTTAGCATCATCCCATCTCCACCACGAGAAATTTTCTACTTTTATTAACTTGTAATATGTTTATATATTTACAATCACTGCAACCCCATTATCCCCATGTCTTTTTCCATAGTTATTATCTTGCTATAATGTGTTAATGCATTTACTTTTCACACCATCCCATTTCTCCCAAGGCATTCTCATTGTTTATTGGTGTTTTTTGAATTTGTGGACTGGGGACATTTATTGCTCAACCCTAGTTGTCCCTTGAGAAGGTGGTAGTGAGCTGTCTTCTTGAACTGCTGCAGCCCATCTAATGTGTGTTGCCCCATGATGCCCTTAGCGAGGGAATTCCAGGATTTTGACCCACAGTGAAGGAATGGCTGATATGTTTCCAAGCCAAGATGGTGAGTGGCATGGAGGGGAACCTGAAGGTTTTGGTTGTTACCATATATCTGCTGCCTTTGTCCTTCTACATGGAAGTGGTTGTGGATTTAGAAGGTGGATAGCAGGAACTGCTGATGCTGGAGTCGGAGATAACAAGATGTACAGCTGGATGAACAGACCAGGCCAGGCAGCATCCGAGGAGCACGATAGCTGATGCTTCGGGTCTGGACCCTTCTTCAGAATTGGTATCCTACATCAGACTCCTACTTATTGTCTATAGCTCCACCATCAACACTAATTCCAAACAAACTCATATCCAAACTCCAGGACTTGGGACTCTGCTTCACACTCTGTAACTGGACTCTTGACTTCCTGACTAACAGACCACAATCAATAAGGATAGGTGACAACACCTCCATGATAATTCTCAGCACCGGTGCCCAGCGAGATTATGTCTTCAGCACCCTATTGTACTCCTTATGCACACATGACTGTGTGGTCAAATTTCGCCCCAATTCCATTTACATGTTTGCTGACGACACCACTTTGTAGGTTGGATCTCAAACAACGAAGAGCTGGAGTATAGAAGGCATGGTGTAAATGCAGCAATGTTTTCATCAACATCAGTTCTGGGCGCCCTATTATAGGAAAGATGTGGATGCTTTGGAGAGGGTTCAGAGGAGGTTTACCAGGATGCTGCCTGGACTGGAGGGCTTATCTTATGAAGAGAGGTTGACTGAGCTCGGTCTCTTTTCATTGGAGAAAAGGAGGAGGAGAGGGGACCTAATTGAGGTATACAAGATAATGAGAGGCATAGATAGAGTCGATAGCCAGAGACTATTTCCCAGGGCAGAAATGGCTAGCACGAGGGGTCATAGTTTTAAGCTGGTTGGTGGAAAGTATAGAGGGGATGTCAGAGGCAGGTTCTTTACGCAGAGAGTTGTGAGAGCATGGAATGCGTTGCCAGCAGCAGTTGTGGAAGCAAGGTCATTGGGGTCATTTAAGAGACTGCTGGACATGCATATGGTCACAGAAATTTGAGGGTGCATCCATGAGGATCAATGGTCGGCACAACATTGTGGGCTGAAGGGCCTGTTCTGTGCTGTACTGTTCTATGTTCTATGTTCTATGTTCTATCAGCAATATGAAAGAGGTGGTCATTGACTTCAGCAAGTGGAGTTGAGAGCGTGCCCCAGTCTGCATCAATGGTGCTGAGGTGGAGATGGTTGAGAGTGTCATATTCCTAGGAGTGACAGCCACCAACAATCTGTCCTGGTCCATCCACATTGAGTCTTTGGTCAAGAAACCACAACAATGCCTCTACTTCCTCAGGAGGCTAAGGAATTTTAACCATAAAGACTTGTACACATTTTTAGATCGAAAGCATCCTATCTGGATGCATCACAGCATGATATGGCAATTGTTCTCCCCAAAACTGAAAGAAACTGAAGAGTTGTGAACACAGCCTAGTATGTCATGCAAACCACCCCCACATCCATTGACTATACTTCCCACTGCTTCAGGAAAGCAACCAACATAATCAAAGACCCTGGTTATACTTTCTTCCACCCTCTTCTGTCGGGCAGAAGATGTAGAAGTTTGTATACATGGACAAACAGATTCAAGAACAGCTTCTTCCCTGCTGTTATCTGACATTTTGAATGGACCTCTTTAATGTTAATGTTGACCTCTCTCTGGCCCTTCTCAGCAACCATAACATTGTATCCTGCATTCCGTTCTGTTACCCTATTGCACTTGTAGAGCATGACCTGCCTATAACGCATTTAAAACAATGCTTTTCACTGTACCTAGGTACGTGTGACAGTAATAAATTATATCAAATAACTTTATTGGAAACCATAGTGTAATAGATTATTTAACTACTCGACAACAACTGTTCCCGCATAGTAACACCCTATAAACATAGCCTTGACAAAGGTAAAGTCAGTAAAACAGATTGCCTCACATGCGATTCTGCAGGGGGGGGTTAGATGTAGCTGCTTCAAAACCCAAACAATTGCTGAAAACTAAACTAAAATTTTGGTTATGTGGGAGCCTGACTCCACCCATTCATGCTGCTTCTATTGTTCGAACTTTAAAAAAAAACTGAAGAAGGATCCCAACCTGAAATGTCAACTTCCCTGCTCCTCTAATGCTGCCTGGTCTGCTGTGTTCCTCCAGCCCCACACTGTGTTATACCTCACAAGCTGTTTATTGGTTTGGAATGGCTCAAAATCTCTCTTCAGAAAAAAGACAGGACAAAAATAATAAAATGTGAGGCTGGATGAACACAGCAAGCCAAGCAGCATCTCAGGAGCACAAAAGCTGACGTTTCCCATCAGATGAAGGGTCTAGGCCCGAAACGTCAGCTTTTGTGCTCCTGAGATGCTGCTTGGCCTGCTGTGTTCATCCAGCCTCACATTTTATTATCTTGGAATTATCCAGCATCTGCAGTTCCCATTAGCTCTCACAGGACAAAAATATACCTCTTAAGCCATAGTATTGTCACAATATACACATAACATGGATATAGTTATGCATTTAAATGGAGCACTGCCCCATATTCCCCTATGTTTTTTTCATCATTGTTATATTGTTAAAATTTGTTTGCATATTTATATTTACCACTATCTATCTTTCCCAAGTCTTTTTCTAAAATTATCTGGTTATAATGTTTTTATATTCACATTTACCTCAGCCCCATCTCCACCAAATCATTTTTGTCATTGTTATCTGTTATAATGTCTTAATATATTTACATTAACCACTACCCCATCTAGGAACAGGAGTAGCCCTTTCAGCCCTGAAGCCTGTTCTGCTATTCATTGAGATCATAGCTAATCTGTGGCCTAACTCTATCTACTTGCCTTTGGCCCATATCCATCAATACATTTACCACCACCCCAATTCTCTTTCCATATTTATTTATTGTTGTAATGTGTTCTTATGTGTTCATTTTCTTCCAACCCATCTCCCTCTAAATCTCTTTTCCTAATGATTACCCTGCTATAATGTGGTTATGTTATTATGGACCAGACAGACCCCCACCAAAATATTTTAAGAAGGCAGCTTAGACCCTAACTTTTCTTATTTTAAAGGTAAATGCTGAGTTCCAGATGTAATTCAATTGGCCAAACTCCTCGATGTGAAGCAAAACAGAATTTATTCAAACATTACGTTAAAATTCAACAAAAAATCTTAGCATAACAACTCTAGTGGAAAATTTAACAGAATAATAGATACAGTGACTATTTCTAATTAACTGTTCCAATATAATAATATCCCCTAAACACACCCTTGGTAAAAAGGCATTTTGGAAAAAAACAGATTTTGTCTCACATGCAATCTAGCAACTCAGGAAGAGAAACCCCAAATTTTGGCTGCAATTGAGAGAGGGGGGAAGATAGCTCCTACCTTTTCAAGACCCCAACTGCAACTGGTAAAAGCTAAAACTAAAAATCCTGGATCTGCGAGAGTTTGATGACACCCACTCAGGCTGCTTGTATTGTTCCAACTCTGAAAAAAACCCAAGGCCTCACAAGTTGTTTATCTTCTCATGACTGCTCGCCACCTGTTCCCCAATCTCTATCTCAAAGATATCAGAACAAAACACACCTCTTAAAGGCACAGCATTGTCACAATATATTTATATTTGACACAACCCCATTTCCCCCAAGTCTTTTTCCACAATTATTATCCCGTTATAATTTGTTTATGTATGTACACTTACCACAATCACATTTCCCCCTCCCAAGTCTTTTTCCATAATTATCCTGTTATAACGTTTCTATATTTTACCACCACCCTATTTCCACCCCAAGTTACTTTTTGGAATAGTATTATTGTTATAATATTGACCTGTTTACATTTCTAATGACCCTGTCTCCAGCCATCAGTTTCCATAGTCATTATTATCGAATCATTAAGTCATACAGATATCTCGGTCCAATCACACTCTATTGTTTTTAATTGTGTTTACACGTACACATACATTTAACAAAATCCAAGTCTTCTCTTGATAGTTAGAATCTTGTTATATAAATCTGTTTATGAATACCCCATTCCCCTGTCATTTTACATAATTATTATCTTGTTATAGTGTGTTTATAGAGTCATACAGAACAGAAACAAACCCTTTGGTCTAACTTGTCTATGCTGACCATGTTCCCAAACTAAACAAGTCCCACCTGCCTGTGTTTGTCCCATATCCCTCCGGACATTCCCTAAAAATATACCTGTCCAAATGTCTTTTAAATGTGTCTGTACCCAGCTCTACCACCTCTTCAGGCAGCTCATTCTACATATGAATGACTCTCTATGTAAAAGACTTACGCTGCCCAACCTTTTTAAATCTTTCTCCTCTCACCTTAAAAGCAGCCTTGAACTCCCCCACCCTAGGGAAAAGACCCTTGCTATATTCCCCTCATGATTTTTTTTAAACCTCTAAAAGGTCCCCCTTCAATCTCCTACACTCCAGTGAAAAAAGTCCCAGCCTCTCCTTTTAACTCAAACCTTCAATTCCTGGCAACATCCCAACCCCAGTTCTTTAACTTTATAAGTACTGACAATCTAGAGGTTGCTTTATTGTTTTCAAACATGTATTGTTTGGGATAAAAGAGGATGTTGGTTTGTTGAGAAGAGGCTGGACTACCTGAACTGTCTTCCCGATGGTCAGAGGTCTAAACTTTCATTTTAATATTGCGTACAGTTCTGGTCACCCCATTACAGGAAGGATGTGGAAGCATTGGAAAAGGTGCAGAGGAGATCTACCAGGATGTTGCCTGGTCTGGAGCAAAGGTGTTGTGAAGAAAGGCTGAGGGACTTGGGTCTGTTCTCATTGGAGAGAACAAGGTTAAGAGGGGATTTAATAGAGACATACAAGATGATCAGAGGATTAGATAGGGTGGACAGTACTTATAAAGTCAAAGAACTGGGGTTGGGCACAGATGGGGTAGGAGTAAATGGAAATATAAACATGTTATAGGAAGGATGTTATTAAATTGGAGAGGGGGTTCAGAAAGGGTTTACCAGGATGTTGCCAGGAATTGAAGGTTTGAGTCTTTTTCGAAGGATGATGACATCTGCTTGTACGAGGGGGTATAGCTGCAAATTGAGGGGTGATAGATTTAGGACAGATGTCAGAGGCAGGTTCTTTACTCAGAGAGTGGTAAGGGCGTGGAACGCCCTGCCTGCCAATGTAGTGAACTCAGACACATTAGGGGCATTTAAACAGTCCTAGGATAAGCATATGGATGATGATGGAATAGTATAGGGGGATGAGCTTAGATTAGTTCACAGGTCGGCACAACATTGAGGGCCGAAGGGCCTGTTCTGCGCTGTATTGTTCTATATTCTATGTTAAACTGGATGGTTTTTCAAGTTCCATGATGTCCTTCAGTCCTTTTGGGATACTTCTCTGGAAAAGTTGTATGACAATACTTTGGCTTTCAAGAGATTATTTTGTCCTGTGTTTTTTTTTAAGGAGAGGTTGTAAGGCACGGGCTTAAAACTGTCTGTAAGAAAGTAAACAGATTGTGAGACTTCGGGTTTTTTTTAAAAGTTGGAACAATACAAGCATCCTGAATGGCTGTGGCCAGCTCACGCAGACGGTCTTTTATTTTAGCTTTTAGGTTTAGCTTTAAGCAGAAGCTGTGAGGTCTCAAAAGAGTTGGAAGCTTCAGTGAATGCTTCCTGGCTGCAGCTCTTTCTGAATTTTCTCTTGATATTTTCCTCCTCGGTCAGAAAACTGCATGTGAGAATCTGTGACTGAATTTTACTTTTTTTTTGCCAAGAATTGGAGTGTTTATAGGCTGTGACAATATTGGAGAAATCAGTTAGTAATAGTTACAGTATCTGTTATTCCGTTAAGTTTCCAATTTGAGCTGTTATTCTGAATTCCTCTTTCTTTGGTTGTATGTTAATTACAGTGCTTAAATAAATTGGGTTTTGGTTAACATCGAGTAGTTTCACCAGTAATGCCGCATCTGAAACATAGCATGTTACACTTTGCTTCAAAACAAGAAAGAGCTAGAGCGTCGACTACCTCCCTGAAATATTTTGAAGGGGTCTGGTCTGGGCCAAAACAGTTGGGAGGTCAGGTATTTTGTTGACCTTGTCTCTTCCTGTTTACCTCAGCCTCTATTTGAATATTGAATAGATTGTTGCTCACTGGACTGCAGGGCACAGTGATTCAGTATGGTTCTTTGTCTGTCTGTTGGCATGCATCCTATCGCATGGTGTCAATGGTCTAGTTGCTATCTCTTTAGTTGTACATATGGATTTGCCACCAGTAGGTTGCAGGAACAGCAACTCTTATTCCACTTGGGAACCCTGCAGCCCAATGGTATCAACGTGGATTTCACCAACTTCAAAATCTCCCCTCCCCCCACTGCATCCCAAAACCAGCCTAGATCGTCCCCACCCCCCTAACCTGTTCTTCCTCTCAGCTATTCCCTTCTCCCACCTCAAGCCGCACCTCCATTTTCTACCTACTAACCTCATCCTGCCCCTTTGACCTGTCCGTCCTCCCTGGACTGACCTATCCCCTCCCTACCTCCCCACCTATATTCTCCTCTCCACCTATCTTCTCCTCCATCCATCTTCGGTCCGCCTCCCCCTCTCTCCCTATTTATTTCAGAATCCTCTCCCCATCCCCCTTTTCTGATGAAGGGTCTAGGCCCGAAACGTCAGCTTTTGTGCTCCTAAGATGCTGCTTGGCCTGCTGTGTTCATCCAACTTCACACTTTGCTATCTCAGATTCTCCAGCATCTGCAGTTCCTATTATCTCCTCTCTCTCCAAGTACCTGTCCAAATGTTTCTTAAATGACAAAATTGTACTCGCCTCCACCACTACCTCTGGCCCATTCAAACACTCACCACCCTCTGTGTGAAAAAATTGCCCGTCTGGACCCTTTCGTACCTCTCCCCTCTCATTAAACCCTTGCCCTCTAGTTTTAGGCTCCTCTTCCATGGGGAGAAAGCTATCTACCTTGTCTATGCCTCTCATGATTTTCTATAAGGTCACCCTCAGTCTCCAGGGGAAAAAAGAAATCCCAGCATATCCAGCCTCTCAATATAACTCAATCTTGCCAGTCCAGGTAGCATCCTAGTAAATCTTATCTGCATTCTTTCTAGTTTAGTAATATCCTTTCAACATCAGGGTGACCAGGACTGCATGCAGTGCTCCAAATGTGGCCTCACCCATGTCTTGTACAACAGCAACAAGACATTCCAACTTCTGTACTCAATGTGCTGACTGATTTTATATGACATTTGAAATCTTCTAGAGGTAGCAGGACAGGTAGCGTGAGCTGTTATTAAAAAAAAATGTATTCTCAACTTTATTAACAGCAGAATAGAGTACAAAAGCAAGGAAATCATGATGAATTTATAAACAACACTGGTTAGAACTCAGTTGGAATTTTTTTTACAGTTCTCGGCTCCACACTGTTGAAATTTTGTGAATGTGTTGCAGAGAGTGAAGGAGAGGTTTACAAGAATGAGACATTCCTGTTATGAGAAAAAAAAAGAATTTGGGACTAGATCCTAAGATGTGGGAGCAGAAGCAGATTACGAATGGGACAATAGAATTAAAGTGTACATACTATAGTGAAAGAAATGGGGTGCAAAATTAAAGTTTTAGAACAATTGCAGAATGAATTAGAAATTGAAAATCTGATAACGTGGAGACATTTAAAAGGTAAGATGAAACATAGTTTTCTGGATGATAACTAATCAAGGTGACTTACAAAGGCTATTATGGATTGCACAAAATCTCAACAGTGTAGAAGTAAGCCATCAAGTCCTCAGTGTCCCCTCAAAAATATCCGACCTAGACCCAATACAATGACCCAATCCTTATAACCCTGCATTTCCCCTGGCTAATCCACCTAAGCTGCACATCCCTGGACACTATGGACAATTTAGCACGGTCAGTCCACCCTAACCGGCACATCATTGGACTGTGGGAGGAAACCGGAGCACCCAGTGGAAACCCACACAGATATTGGGAGAATGTGCAAACTCCACACAGTCGCCCAAGGCTAGGCCCTGAGGTAGCAGTGCTAACCACTGAGCCACTGTGCTGCCCATCCTGACTTGTAAATCACTTTACTTGCATCAGCCAGGAAAAAATGCTTTCGCCCGTCCACGGCATTAATTTAGGAGAAGCATCACTCGGGAAACAAAAATCTTACAGACTCAATTTGGAGAATTTGGGTCATGTGAAGGGAGACACCAAGTTCACACATGATGATGGCCTTATCGACTGGCTTGTAGTGGTTGGAGCTGACTTAACACGATCATGCTAAAACTGAAAGACTCACAAAGACTAAGAATTGATTATTGTTGGACAGGTAAGAGAAGCAGCTGTCATCCTCTTCCAAGATTGAATGTTTGAAAGAATTACGCATGCACAATTCATACCAAGATTGACTTGCTACAAGTTGATTAACAAGTTCCATTGACTGATAGAGCCAGGGCAATGTCAGCTTTTATAATAACAGATGGACTTCATTCATGCTATTTTGGGATGAAAAATGGTGCCAGCAGCTTTCTAACAAAGTCATCGAAGATTAAATAACTGCATTTTCTACATTGTATTCAACACATATTTACACCACTTGTGCCATCTACAAGATTCACCGAGGCTCCTTGGACAGCACCTTCCAAACTCAGAGCCAACACCCCCTAGAGGGAGATGAGCAGCAGATACATGGGAATATGCCCAGTGCAATTTCCCCCCCGAGACCTTCCCCCATCCCATCACCCGCCCCCACACACCCACATAGGGATCCACACACACACAGATCCACACACGCACACACCATCCCAATTTAGAAACATAGTGGCGCCATTCTTTCAGTATGTTCGTACTTCCTTCTGAACCACACAGAATGGCTGTCCAAACACCACATGGACTGCCGTGGTTCAAGAAGGCCACCCACTGCCATTTTCTCAAGGGGCAATTCGGGAGGGGCAGTAAGTGCTGAGCCTAGCCAGTGACACCCACATTCTGTGAGTGAACTAAACAAAGTGACTGAACCATCTGATGAGTTCCAGAAAAGCAATTTAGTTCTAAAAGTGAACTTGTCATATCAAAGAGTGACCTACGTGGGCCACTTAGTGGTAAAAGGCTAAGTAGCATTTAAAGAAGTGAAATTGAGGACTTTTTGTACACTGCCTGAGACAAAGCAATGAAATCCTGTGATTTATTGATGAGTGCATTTTCTCAGATGGCTTGTTTGCAAACTCTAGCATTGTGGCAGCTCTTTTGACAAGTTTGTATAGGGCAGAAAATTTCAGTGAATGCAATAACTTTAGAATGCTTTTGATAACCTGAAAGCTGTACGAACTGCACTGTTTTAGCAGTACTGACTTTCGAGAGGCCTTTCAATGGCTGTTGATATCAATGACGTTGATGAGTGTTGTTTCACTGTAAGAAGCTGAAATAGTGAGTGTTCGAGCGATTCTAGTCACCACACTACCAGGAAGATGCAGATGCTTTGGAGAGGGTGCAGAAAAGGTTTACAGGTATGTTGCCCTGTATGGGGTTGGTGGGGGGGGGGGGGGTGCCGATTTTAGCTATGGAGAAAGATTAGATAGACTGGGTTTGTTTTCACTGGAACACAGGAGGTTGAGGTGACCTGATAGAAGCTTATAAGATTACAAAGGGCACGGATAGAGGGGCAATTGGAGGCTTTCTCCCAGGATGGAGAGCAGAGACAGATCCAAGGTAGACGTGGGAGGGGGGTGAAGTTTAAAAGAAATGTGCAAGGCACATTTTTCACATGATGGGTGGTGAGTGCCTGGAACATGCTGCCAGAGGAAGCAGATACAATAGCAGCATTCAAGAAGCACCTTGACAAATTCATGAATAGGAAGTGAATAGAGGGATATGGTTCATGTAAGCGGAGACAATTGTAGAATGGAAGGGCAAAATGTGTCAGCACTGACTTGGAGGGCCGAAAGGCCTGTTCCTGTGATGATTGTTCCTGGTTCAAGTGTTCAGTCAGTTACTTTTCAATTGAATTTAATAACTGTCACACGGAAATACTCAATGGCGGAGCAAAAGTCTTAAATTGGCTCTCCATCAATTTGCAACAAACAATCTTATAGAGGCCTATAAAACCATGAGGGACATAAATAGGGTAAATAGACAAGGTTTTTAACCTGGGGTGGGGGGGGGGGGGGGAGTCAAAACTCAAGGACATGGGTTTAAGGTGAGAAGGGAAAGCTTTAAAAGGGATCTAAGGGGAAACTTTCTCACACAAAGGGTGGTGTGTGTATGGAATGAGCTGCCAGAGGAAGTGGTGGAGGCTGGTACAGTTACAACATTTAAAGGCATCTGGATGGGGACATGATTAGGAGGGACTGAGGGGGAATATGGGCCAAAAGCTGACAAATGGAATTAGATTTATTTAGGGTATCCTGCCAGCATTGATGAGTTGGACTAAAGGGTCTGTATCTGTGCTTTACCTCTCTCTATCATGCAGCACAAAAAAAAGCCCTTCAGCCCATCAAGTCGATACAGCCAAATAACTCCAAAGAAATAAATGATCATTCCTATGGACCACAATCCTTTGAATACTTTTTTTTAGTACACAGCTGCACAAGAATTTTGGGTTGTTTCATTGGAGTTTTTTGCTACAACTGTACAATTTTTAAAAGTCAACTATTTGGCTGGTAAGGACAATGCTGTAGCCAATATTTTAAACAAGGGCATATGTGAATGAAACTAAATGCTGTGTTCCAAATAGACTGTCAAATACATCTTGTTAAAATCATTATGCTTATTGCAAATACATTATTACTGTTATTTTCACATAGAAATGAATTTAAGCAGAATCTTTTGAAAGGAAATGAAAATATCTCAAGAATACATTTCCATTCATTTTTGTCAGGTGCTATGATTGTTTTTTATATATACAATTTTTGGAATTTAACATTCAAACTAGTGAGAGAGATGGATATCAATTACTTCTGTAAGGGGTTTTAGAAAAACAAGGAATCAGAGACCTTCTTAAACAGCAATTAAATTCAGCAGTTACCAGGGAAGTGTCAACAGCAAACATCCATGATGTTAAAGGAAATATGTTTATACTGTTAGGTTTAAGATAGGTCAGGTAAACATTTAAAGTCACGTGCTTGGTTTTAAGTTCAGTTGAATCTTAGATCGAGCAAGGTGGGTTTTTTTAAATTCAGTACAGAAGACACCAAGTTTGAGGTTAGAAGCAAGTTTAATTCCCCACCTACAAGGAGTTCAGAACAGTTCAGGGAACCAGCTATCACAACAGAACTGTTTAGCTTGTGTGTCTACAGAGCAGGAGTGGTTTTGTTTTGTAAATCTCCATGTTATTAGAAAGTGACAGTTTAAGGTCTCAAAATAAACGAGAAATTCATGCCAGTGGACTTGAAAAAGAGTCAAGTTGTCTTCACAATTCACAGTGAAGACACTATCAGCAGTCACTTAATTGGCAATTGAAGTTGACATAAAACATAGGGAATGGTGCACGACTCTACCCCTCAAGCCTGTGCCCCAGGTTAACACAATTGTAGCTGATCTCGATTCCACTTTGCTGCCCGCATCCTGTAACTGTTAACCCATTGTTAATTAAAAATCTGTTTATCACCTCCCTAAATTCACCACCACACGTGTGTAGGCCCTGCCCAGGGCAAGGATGGTGGGTTTCCTTATGCCGTTAGTGGCCTCCATATGGGTTTTTACCCCTATCAATAACGCTCACCATCCGAGACTAGCTCCAGATACCACTCATCAAATTGAAATTGTACCTGGGGGCCCTGGAGGGATTTGAGCTGATGTTCCTCTGGGATTGCGGACCTAGTGATATTCCCGCTCTGCTACCATCTGCTTGCAGAAGGGTTAAGGTATACAGCCAGAATTCCTGTTATAGATCAGAGGCTTGAGGGAATAACCTTATGGAAGTCATCAAATAATGCAGGGTGTGGATAGGGCAAACAATCAAGGTCTTTCTGTTCCTGCCCCACAAGGGGAGGGGAGTCCAAAACTAGAGGGTGTACAGTTTACAGAGGGGAAAGGGACCTGAACAGCAAAACATTTTCACCCAGAGGGTGGTGTGTGTATGGAACAAGCTGTTAGAGTAACTGGTCGAGGCTGGTACAGTTACAACATTTAAAAGACATCTGGATGGATACATGAATAAGAAGGGTTTAAGAGGGATAGGGGCCAAATGCTGGCAAACAGGACCAAATATGTTCAGGATACCTGGTCAGCATGGACGAGTTGGGCCAAAGGGTCTGCTTGTGTGCTGTACATGTCTCTGGTGAAGTGAATTCCAGATTCACGACCCCTTGAGAAGTAATTCCTCCTCGTTTCAGTTTTAAGTCTGTCAGCTCCTTGTCCCAAAATAATTACCTCTTATGGAATCACACGACTGTAATTGTGCTGGGCCTGAGGCCCAGTAACATATGCTGGGGAAATGTCAAAACTTTGTACTGCTGCATGGTTTAGTGCATTTAGTCAGTGTATTCTTCGTTGCAGTAGCTTTATTTTCAAAATTCTTTTGTGAGATAAACTTGTCCTGTTGTGAAGAAAATTCTACAGGATGATACAAATTCGTGACCTGCTCTGACCGGTACCATACCCCAGTGTTACACAGCGACAGACCCCGTCCCCCCACCGGTACCGTACCCCAGTGTTACACAGCGATAGACCCCGTCCCCCCACCGGTACCGTACCCCAGTGTTACACAGCGATAGACCCCGTCCCCCCACCGGTACCGTAACCCAGTGTTACACAGCGACAGACCCCGTCCCCCCATCGGTACCGTACCCCAGTGTTACACAGCGACAGACCCCGTCCCCCCACTGGTACCGTACCCCAGTGTTACACAGCGATAGACCCCGTCCCCCCACCGGTACCGTACCCGTGTTACACAGCGACAGACCCATTGTCCACTATTACTGCATCCCAATCTTGTGCATTGAATAAGAAAGCTCTGCATGGAGACAGATTGTGGGGAAATGGTGTTACGCTGAATCACTAACCTGGTGAGCCAGTGCAGACATGATAGGTTGAATGGTTTCCTCACTGCTCCTCTTCGGTCTTGTACCGTACTCTTCAAAACAGTGTAAAGCTCCCTCTACACTGTAGCTAACTCTGTGCTGTCCCCGTCCTGGGAGCATTCAATGGAGGGACAGAATGAAGCTCCCTCTACACTATCCCCCTATCCCCATAAAACACTCTCAGGACAGTGACAGTACAGGTTATAGATCAAAATAAAGCTCCCTCTACACTGTACCTCCTCCCCTCACTCCCCCACCAAACACTCTCAGCACAGGGTTAGATGGAACAAAGCTTCCTCTACTCTGCTCCTGTACTCTATGCTCCTCATCATGGATTCTCTAAGCACAGCAGTCCATTTGGCCCAACATGCTTCTGCTCTGACCACTCTAGTGATTCTGAACAAAGCCAGCTGCTGAATGAACCCATTTCCTATTCTACATGGTGCAATTTATTATCCACGTGACAAAGAATGTGAAAATATCAGAAGAATTCGATCAGTGATCAGGATAGTCCCTTCCAAACATTATGGACTTGACTCAGTTTGACCGTTCAGAGGTCTGCCAGGAATTGAAACATCCAACCATTTCCAGAAACATCCAGCTTTCAAAATTCCCAGCACTGAACCATTCAGCCCCTCTGCTTCATACTAGCCTCCTCCCACACTCAACTCATACCTCCCACCTTTTCATCTGAGTGAGAGAGAGTGTGTGTGGGTGTATCCAGCTCTCCCGCCACCCCCAACCGCAATGTATCTCTAATTCAGCTGGACCATTCGCCGAGGGAGCGCCGGGCTGTCCGAGGGTGCTCCGCTCCAATTAATCCTGGTGTTGTCTCTCAGGAAGCCGCTCACCCTACAGCCACATCAATCCCTTAAATCAAATTAATTACACGTAGACAAACCGAGTCACTCTCGCATTTGTGGGAGCTTGGTGTGTACAAACTGCCATTTCCGACAACAACAGCAGCAACCACACTTGCAAGGAAAACAGCTCCATCGGTTGTGAAGTCTCTCACACCATCCCAAGTGTGGTCAAAGCAATCCAGGTCTCCCGCTATCTCCCAAAAGGTTACTTTATTTCAATACGTTGCCCCAGTGGGTTATACACGTAGCCTGCAGCACATACAACTCAGATTTCCCAGAGGCATCCCAGCAAATAGACAGTGGCTTTAAAAGTCTGTGAATGCAGAGAGAACATCGCAGATCTGGTGTGGAGTGATTCGCCGTCTGTGAACACATGGCATCTGTCTATTCAAACCCCCTGAAAAGCAAAACAGAGAGAGATAGAGAAAAACTTTGAGAGGTTAGGGAGCTAGAGTGGTAATCGCTCCACAGATCTCCCCCCAGTTTCTTTGTTTTTCTGCCATTTTATGTAGTAATGTTTAACCTTTTCACTCTTGTTTCTCATAATACTTTGTACCCTACATGGCGCCTCGTGGCGGGGATTTTCACTGTACTCCTGGACTTTAGCACACGTGACCGTAAAACCCGAAAATCTACAACTCTCCCAGTGCCTCGACTGCAGGAAGCTGGTTGAGTAGGCAGGATTGGAAATCTCAGTGGAGGGAGGTAGGTCTTGGGGGGAATGCCTTCTGCCAGAGGCGTCCCCCTCCTCAAAGGAGTAACAGGAGGCCATTCAGCCCCTCCACCCTGCTTTCCTGTTCACCCCGTA
The DNA here is from genome assembly GCF_030684315.1 of Stegostoma tigrinum. Lineage (NCBI taxonomy): Eukaryota > Metazoa > Chordata > Chondrichthyes > Orectolobiformes > Stegostomatidae > Stegostoma > Stegostoma tigrinum. The sequence goes on from NC_081400.1 coordinate 4,853,955, forward strand.
TGGTGGCTGGCGTTTCACCGCAGCCAGTCTCCTCTCGATACCTGGAAGCTTCTCTCATAAGGTTAGAGCAGCTGATTTGAAAACAGAGGGGGCAACAACGTGGGGAGGCTCCCACAGCTCGTGTTGAAACAGACGGTGCAGTAGCTGTACTTCGAGGGAAGATTCAGAGGTGAGCTGGAGTGGAGCTATCATGCTTAGGACACAGGCACAGAATACACACAACATCTTTGGCTGGTCAACAGACTCACTGGATCTGGATTAATCCTCAGTTTGCTCTTTTTTGTCATCCTTAAACATCAGCTTCTCCATTGGACTAGTATTCACTGCCCTTCCCCTAACTGCCCCTTCTAAAGGTGGGGGGGCACCATTTTGAACCACTGCAGACCCATCCCCCGTGTGGGGTAGGGACACAGTGTCCTTAGGGAGGGGGTTCCAGGATGTTGACCCTGAAGGAACAGCTGATGTATTTTCAAGTCGGGATGGTGTGTGGGCGGGGGTGGGCTCAGAGGGGAGCTTGCGGGGGGCTGGGGTCCCCATGTACCTGCTGCCCCTTGCCCCCCCCCCCCCCTCCGGGGGGTAGAGGTCCCAGGTTTGGAGGGTGCTGATTTGGGGAGTCACTGTAGATGGTACAGATCAGCCATCGACGCTCAGTCGCAGCAGAGTGCGGGTGCTTGTGGATGTGGGGCCACCAATCCGCGGGGGGGGGGGTTGCCTGCTGTGTCCGTGGACGGTGCCGAGCTTCTCAAGTGTTTGACGGAGCTGCCCCATCAGGGGCAAGTGGGGAGTATTCCCTCACATTCCTGCTTTGTCGATGGTGGGACAGGGCTTTGGGAAGCGTTAGGAGGGGAGTTACTTGCTGCAGGATCCCCAAGTGGGGCAGCTGTGAAAGCTGCAGGCGATGGCTCACATTCCCTGCCTTCCCCTCCGTTACCTGATCATGTGCGCGATTTCCCAGTTGGTGTCTGCTGACATCGGCCCTTCGATCTGTACACCAGCAGCTGACACCGTCGCAATCTGGTACTGTGGGAGCAAACAAACCCAACCAGTCACATCACTGCCAGGGAACCAGTATAATCACAGAGCCATACAGCACAGAAACAGACCCTTCGGCCCAAACAGTCTGTGCCGACCATAATCCCAAACTAAACTAGTCCCAGCTGCCTGCTCCTGGCCCGTATCCCTCCAAATCTTTCCCATCCGTGTACTTATCCAAATGTCTTTTAAATGCTGTAGCTGTACCCACATCCACCACTTCCTCACAAGGACGGATTATGAAGGAAAACAGGTTTTCTGCAAAAAAAACAGAAACAGAGAAAGGAGCAGAAGGCCCCCATTTGGCCCTCCCAGCCTGCTCCGTCATTCAATACAATCTAGTTGATTGTTTTCTAGTATGTCTCTCTCTCTCCCAATATTTTTCCAATTCCTCCCCCTTTCTGAACACAACTTATCCCCTTTTCGGTCTCTCTCTGATTCTCCCCCTCCCCAGTTTTTAAAGTTTCTGTTGAATCTTGCATCCTTCTGGGGCAGCACATCCCAGATCCCAATGCTGGCGAACTAGTTCTCCTCCTCGCTCCCCGTGCCCCTCTGTCTGGTGACCAGCCCTCCTGCCCGCTGGGAACGGCCTCTCCTTTGATTGGAGCCAGTCACGGTTTGAAACACCTCGAGCGAATCTCCGTGCTGTAGCAGGGCAGCCACAGCTTCTCATGTCCTGATGTGACAGGAGTCGCCGTATCTGATGTAATTGTGGGGTATGGTCAACACTGGCTTGCCCACAGGGCATTAGGTCTCAGACACATGGTGGTTAATTGCAGGACATCAAGGAAGTGGGCCCACTGTCCTTCAGAACTCACCAGCTAACACCAACATGTCTCCTGGCACTGGCTCATCAGTTGACATCTTTATTAACTTGGCAGCGTTACGTTTGCAGTCAGTGCCTTCAGACTCTCTTGCTCAGTACAACAGCCAGCACACAAACATCTCAGAGACAGACACGGTCTCTCAGTTTGCCAGCCAGTTTGCCAGCAAATCCCAAAAGGACGCACTTGTTGTGTCTTTGCAGAAGGTGGAATCGACACCAGAGCAGTTACAGCACACGCGATATCACTGCTGCAGCTAACTCCCTGCCTCAAAGATCCTTCGTGACGTTAAGCTTGACAGGTGTTTCAACAAGACAGCCACAAACAAAACGTGCCTGTGCACAGATTTCAGATCAAGCCCCTGAGATCACGCGTCATCCCCAACACTTGGCACTGCTACTCCAGAACGCACTCGGCCCAGCTCCTGCTCATGGCGCCAAGGAAGCGCCGTGCCACCTGAGGGCCGGTGGGGCCGCTAAGAGAGTGCCTCGTGGTCTACAGGAGGTTGGCAGGGCAGGGGAAAGGGGTCCTGTGATGTAGCAGATGGCATTCGTGTGCAACTCCCCATTAACCTGGCACCCAAGTACCCTGAACACTCTCACAACCTCCTGACCATGCAGGAGAAACTCCCACAAGACGGTCATCGGAGATCCAAGAGGACAAATCAGAATTTTAACCTCCTGAGGGAGGAACAGCTTTCTTGTTGGGACAGAGGAAGGTTGGCTCAGTCTGGGATCTGATCAGTCTGTCTGTCTGTCTGTCTCTCACTCAGGGTGAGGCCTTCACCCAGCATTAACTGCTCATTCTAAATGCCGAGGGCAGTTGAGAATCAAGGTCATCGTCTTGCTCTGGAATCACATCCCTGACCGGGACAATGGTTTCATGGCTATTATTACTGCCAGATTTTTCTTGAAAAAAAAGCTCAATTACTACCAACTCTCAAGGGGCATTAGTCAAACCTGGGTCCCCAGAATGTTTCCTGGGCCTCCGTATTAAAGATTTGGCACCATCCCCACCAGATATGTATCTCCCTATTGTTTCTCTCTCTCTCCATTTGACTGAGCCTGCGCTGACAGAAACCGACAAGCCTGTTTCCCAAAACGCGCATTTGCAATGGGTCGCATTGCCTCAGATGATGTTGGTGTCTCTCACATGGCGAACCTCTCCCCATGGGGTCTCCCCTGGCCGCTCTTACCCGGTTATAGGAGCGTGCGTCACGGTAATAGAGGACCTTCAGGCAGCGCTCAATCAGCTGGCGAGCTTCGTCCTTCGAGATCAGCTGCTTCTCCGCCACCTCCCTCATCAGGGGCTGCGGGGACAGAGAAAGGAAAGACACACAATCAGTTAGTCGAGGGCGCGCGCGGGCAGGGAGGGAGAAACTTGCCAGGGTGGCAAACTCACCTGCGCCAGGTACGCCCCGAAGCCAGTGGCCACTGTCGAAGCCTCATAGGCCACCCCCAATTTGTCCACGTAACCTAGGAAACTGCAGAGGTGGTGGGTCAGTTTCAGGGCCACTGCTTCTACACAGATACGCCAGAGCGCACGCGCACACACAGACACACGTGCATGCACACAGACGATTCAGACACATTAATCAGAACCAGGCCACAAACCATTGGGAAGGCCCTCCCATCTCCCCATTGACCTCCCTCTGCCGGGTTGGCCAAGCATCACGAACACAGGGTTGCGAAGTGAGCAAAACCAGAGCAGCAGGCATAAACATAGAACCCCCCACGGTGTACAGAAAGCCCTTTTGGCCCCACTGAGCCTGCAACAACCTTCCAAAGAGCTTTCCACCCTATCCCCATAACCCTGCATTTCCCGTGGCCAATCCACCCTGACTTGTGCATCTTTGGACCATGAGAGGGAACCCAAGCAGACACAGAGAGGAGGTGCAAACTCCGCACAGACAGAGACAGGCCAGGGCAGACATTTTCACATACAGTCTGTTAGGCTACTACCTGATTATAGAGTCAGTCACACAGCACAGAAACAGACACTTCCTCTAACTCATCCACACTGAGCCAGATATCCTAAACTAACCCAGTCCCATTTGCCAGCATTCGGCCCCTCTCCCTCTAACCCCTTCCTATCCATGTCCCCATCCAGATGCCTTTTAAATGCTTTAACTGTACCAGCCTCCACCCACTTCCTCTGGCAGCTTGTTCCATACACACACTACCCTTTGTGTAAAAAAAATTACCCCTCAGGTCCCTTTCAAATCACTCCCCTCCTTATACCCACACCATCTAGTTTTGACACCCCTACCCCGGGGAAAAGACTTTGTCCATTCACCCTACCCATGCCCCTCATGGTTTTATAAACCTCTATAAGGTCCCCCCCCCCCCCCCCCCGACGCTCTGGGGAAAATAGCCCCAGTCTAGCCAGCCTGTCCCTGTAGCTCAAACCCTCCAACATCCCTGTAAATCTTTTCTGAACCCTTTCCAGTTTCACAACATCCTTCCTGTAGCAGGTAGACAGGAATTGAACGCAGTATTCCAAAAGTGCCTGTAACCAATGTCCTGTACAGCCGCAACATGACCCTCCCAACTCCCTATACTCAATGCACTGACCAATAAAGGCGAGCGTACCGAACACCTTCCTCACCACCCTGTCTACCTGCAACTCCACTTTCAAGGACCTTGCCGCCCAAGGTCTCTTTGTTCAGCAACACTCCCCAGGACCCTACCGTTAAGTGTATAAGCCCTGCTCTGATGTGCCTTCCCAAAATGCAGCACCTCACACTTATCGAAATTAACCTCCATCTGTTTGTTGGATACAATCACACAGCAGGGGTCACGGTGATGCACGGCAACGTGCCAGTGTACACCAATTACCTCTCACCGTTGTTCATCCCACCAATGATGACTGTGTTCCACAGAGGATTCATCTTACACCTCCTGAAACAGAAAGAAGCCAGTCAGTGGGCAGGGGCTGAGGGCAGCTCTTGGCAGCAGGTAGGGTCTCTGAGTCCCACCACTGCCCCCTTCCCTCACAGGCAGCTTGGTCCCACGCACTGTTTCCCTTCGGATTAACTGGCCAACTTTGGGGGGGGGGGGGGGGGTGGCAGGACCATAAATGGCCACACAACATGCATTTCTGTAGCACACTGTGAAACACCTCTCATCCCAGTGCTTCACAGGAATGTTATTAAAAAGTGTCTCTGAGCCAGAGGTGACAGAGATGGGGAAGGGGCGTAGGGGAGTGGAGGTGGTGACAGAGATGGGAAGGGGAGTGGAGGTGTGTGACAGAGCATGGGGAAGGGGCGTAGGGGAGTGGAGGTGGTGACAGAGATGGGGAAGGGGAGTGGAGGTGGTGACAGAGATGGGGAAGGGGCGTAGGGGAGTGGAGGTGGTGACAGAGATGGGGAGGAGGTCCTATAAAATTTGGTAAATTGGACAGAATGCTCAGGCCTGGGAGCTGGTGGACTGAGAAACACTGCCGGGAACAGAGTGCTATGAGAGGCCAGTAATTGTGATCCTTCCAGCACTCGCCTGTTGTACATGACTCCTGGTGAGCCAGGAGTGGATAGCTTTCGGACTGTAACTGTAACCATCTCCCAGCAGCTCTTCATCAATCCTAGGGACAAAGACAAGGTAGTTCACAAGATCAGTAGTGAGTACACACCCCACCCCAAATTTCCTCCCCGAGGGAGCGAGCTTTCCCCCCCCCCACCCCAAATTCCCTCCCCGACGGGAGCGAGCTTTTCTCCCCCCCCCCCACCCCAAATTCCCTCCCGAGGGAGCGAGCTTTCCCCCCCCCACCCTAAATTTCCTCCCCGAGGGAGCGAGCTTCCCCCCCCCCACCCTAAATTTCCTCCCCGAGGGAGCGCGAGCTTTCCCCCCCCCAACCCCAAATTCCCTCCCCGAGGGAGCGAGCTTTCCCCCCCCCCCACCCCAAATTCCCTCCCCGAGGGAGCGAGCTTTCCCCCCCCCACCCCAAATCCCCTCCCCGAGGGACGCGAGCTTTCCCCCCCCCCCCACCCCAAATCCCCTCCCCCGAGGGAGCGAGCTTTCCCCTCCCACCCCCACCCCAAATCCCCTCCCGAGGGAGCGAGCTTTCCCCCCCCCCCCCCCACCCCAAATCCCCTCCCCGAGGGAGCGAGCTTTCCCCCCCCCCCCACCCCAAATCCCCCCCGAGGGAGCGAGCTTCTCCCCCCCCCACCCCAAATCCCCTCCCCGAGGGAGCGAGCTTTCCCCCCCCCACCCCAAATCCCCTCCCCGAGGGAGCGAGCAGCTTTCCCCCCCCCCCACCCAAATCCCCTCCCCGAGGGAGCGAGCTTTCCCCCCCCCCACCCCAAATCCCCTCCCCGAGGGAGCGAGCTTTCTCCCCCCCACCCTAAATTTCCTCCCCGAGGGAGCGAGCTTCCCCCCCCCACTCCCCAAATTCCCTCCCCGAGGGAGCGAGCTTTCCCCCCCCCACCCCTAAATTTCCTCCCCGAGGGAGCGAGCTTTCCCCCCCCCACCCTAAATTTCCTCCCCGAGGGAGCGAGCTTTCCCCCCCCCAACCCAAATTCCCTCCCCGAGGGAGCGAGCTTCCCCCCCCCCCCCCAAATCCCCTCCCCGAGGGAGCGAGCTTTCCCCCCCCCCCACCCCAAATCCCCTCCCCGAGGGAGCGAGCTTTCCCCCCCCCCCACCCCAAATCCCCTCCCCGAGGGAGCGAGCTCCACCCCCCCCACCCCAAATCCCCTCCCCGAGGGAGCGAGCTCCACCCCAGTGACTGGTGCAGTCCCCCCGGTCACTCACATCATCTGCTCGATGGCCTGCTTGAGGTACTGGTAGTCAGCGTAGTCGCCTGATGCGCCCAGGACTGTGTTGTCGTTCACCCTCATGAGCCTGGGAATGTTCCGGAAGCGGGCCATCGAACCGTAGGAGCCCAGCATGTCAGCGGCTAGAATGACCCCACCGTCGAACTTCACCCCCAGCACTGAGGTCCCTGTCACCATGGGGCTCCTGCGGAGGAACAGCAGAAAGTCAGGTGGGTGCACTGTGCCCACTTTGTTGGGTGAGCCCGGCACTGAGCTTTCACAGAGAGCACTGGGATAAACTTGTCCCAGCTGGATGGCTGCAAATGAGGAATTTGTATGGACTTTAGCTCTGACTGGAGCCTCATAACTGTCCAGTACAATACGGGGCACAGAAGAACGAACCAGTGACCATTCTGTCCATCAGCAGCATCACAGCTGATAGATTTCTTACCTCCACTGTCCCACCTTCATTGTATCATTTTTAATCCCTTTAAAAACAAATGTATGCGCCTCAGTTTTGGCATTTCCAGCTCACCATTCATGTAGCCTTGACCACACATTTTATTTTGGGGCAAGGGTTGTTTCGAGATTACTCCTTTTGACAGACATGAGCCTTGAGCAGCCTGCCTTCAATTTGAGGGATCTGCCCCCTCGTACCGGACTCAGCCCCAGTTTCTCAGTACTGCTCCAAAAAAAAACTTGAATTCGTACAATTAGTTTGGATGCTGAAGGAAATCAGAAACCTCAAGTACGGATGGCTTAGTTTCGTGGGAGTTCCTTGAAGTTTTTTTTCTAACAAAGACATACGTGCATGTCATATCTTAAAGAGAGCAACTTATACTCATTAGCGCTCCAATACATGAGACAAAAATATCGTAATGTTTTTGTGATGTTGGGTTACAGGGATAAAATTGGCAACATTGGGCACAAGGGAGAATGTGCCACTAACTTCCCAGACACACCACACCCCTGCTGTTCAACGTCCAAAAGGAGTGTACCCAGTTAAAAGTCACACCGCACAAAGTGGCACCTCCGACAGCGCGGCGCTCACACCTCGGCGATGTCACCTCCGACAGTGCGGTGCCTGCTCCCTCTGCACCAAACCTCTGACAGTGCCCCCTCCCTCAGCACTGACCCACCGACAGTGCCCTCTCCCTCAGTGCTGACCCTTCGACTGTCCATCTGGTGCTGCACTATTTGCCAGAACACGCTGTACTCCACCCACAAGCGTGCAATGCCACAAGTCACCAACAGCCAGGAACTTCCGAACCCCAAAAATCAGAGAACACAGACAAACCTGAAATAAAGGGTAGGTAAGACCTGGGTCAGTCCCCTCTCCCTCCCACAACATCTGATACCCACCTTACACTGGGATACCCTCCTCCTCCCCACCCTCCAGGAGCTCCATCATTCTCCCCAGAACCATCCAGTACACCACCTCCAACCCTTACACACACTCTACGTACCCGAATGATCCATCTCATCCAACACCCCTTTCCCTCCAGGACTGGTCCCACATTCGCCAGTAGCTACCTTCTCTCCTACACACTCCCCATTACCCCTTAAACATCCCTGCACCCTCCAATAACCTCCCCTTAAATACCCCCATGCCCTCCAATAACCTTCCCTTAAATAGCCCCATGCCCTCCAATAACCTCCTTATAAATAACACCCCATACCCTCCCATAACACCACCTCACACACTCCGATAACACCCCCGATACCACCCCCTGATCGCACCCGCCGATAACACACCCCGCAACCTCCGATAACACCTCTTAAATATGGCAACCAGTGACGAGTGGTGTCTCGCAGGGTTCAGTGTTGGGGCCACAGCTGTTCACTTTTATATATAAATGACCTGGATGAAGGGACTGGGGGCGTTCTGGCAAAGTTTGCTGATAATATGAAGATAGGTGGACAGGCAGGTAGTACTGAGGAGGTGGGGAGGCTGCAGAAAGATGTAAACAGTTTGGGAGAGTGGTCCAGGAAATGGCTGATGAAATTCAACGTGAGCAAATGCGAGGTCTTGCACTTTGAAAAAAAGAATAAAGGCATGGACTATTTTCTAAATGGTGAGAAAATTCGTAAAGCAGAAGTACAAAGGGATCTGGGAATGTTGGTCCAGGATTCTCTGAAGGTTAACTTTACAGGTAAAGTCTGTGATTAAGAAAGCGAATGTAATGTTGTCGTTTATCTCAAGAGGGTTGGAATATAAAAGCAGTGATGTGCTTCTGAGACTTTATAAAGCTCTAGGCCCCATTTAGAATACTGTGTCCAATTTTGGGCCCCACACCTCAGGAAGGACATACTAGCACTGGAGTGTGTCCAGCGGACATTCACACGGATGATCCCTGGAATGCTAGGTTTAATGTACGATGAATGGCTGAGGATCCTGGAATTGTATTCATTAGAGTTTAGAAGGTTGATGGGAGATCTAATAGAAACTTACAAGATAATGTATGGCTCAGAAAGGGTGGACGCTGGGAAGTTGTTTCCATTGGGCGGGGAGACTAGGACCCATGGGCACAGCCTTAGAATTAGAGGGGGTAAATTTAAAACGGAAATGAGGAGACATTTCTTCAGCCAGAGAGTTGTGGGCTTGTGGAATTCATTGCCACGGAGTGCAGTGGAGGCCGGGACGTTAAATGTCTTCAAGGCAGAGATTGTTAAATTCTTGATCTCCCGAGGAATTAAGGGCTGCAGGGAGAGTGCAGGAAAGTGGAGTTGAAATGCCCATCAGCCATGATTAAATGGCGGAGTGGACTCAATGGGCCGAATGGCTTTACTTTTCATTCCTATGTCTTATGGTCTTATATTCCCCCCACCACACCCTCCGACAACACCCCCTATACCCACCCCCCCCACACCCCGAAAACCCCCTCTAATAACACACACCCCCCCACCCCCACAACAAACATCCTCTAATAACCCCCTTAGGCCCCAGGGGAAAAAAAGTGATGCACCATGTGGCCGAACAACCAGGAACTCATCAATTCAGACCGAGACGATGGTGTAAACGTTTCTGTTTATACCCCCACCCCCTCCAACTCCAACCCCCACCCAGAGATACCCCGCTCCCCTGTGATGGGCAAGTTGGGGGTAAACGCCATGACACAGCAGATAAAGATTGTTGCTGCAGATGACCATCCTGCACTATCCCCTCCCCCCCCCCCGGGGGAATGAGGGGGCACTCACAGCGTGCGGCTGACCGCCCCCGGCAGCTCGGAGCCAGGCACCGAGTAAAAACGGCCAGGCCCCGGCACCGAGATTCCTCCCGTCACCGCCGCCATCTTCATCGGACTGTACCAACTACCGCCGCGTCACCAACACAGTCCGCCGGGGACGGGAGTGACGGTTGAGGGGGGGGGGTGTCCGCACCAACGACCCTCAACAGGAACCAGCCCCACCACCTGGATACCCGCTCCCAACCATCCACAACGATGTTACCCATTGTTTAGTCTCGTTTCAGCCGCGCCCCTCCCTTCTGGACGGCCTGCACTTTCCACTATGCTGTTTAATGTCTTTCTACACCCCTCTCTCTCGTCGTAGTGGTATATTCCAGTTTCCGCTGTGGACGGAAACTGGACTGCACCATATACACCAGAGACGAGGGGTTAGCTCCAAATTCGCCCCACGATGCCCACCTCAGAAACCCGCCTTTCTCCATCAACAACATATTAGTAAATAATCATTAACAATTTGAACCTCCCTCGTATATTGTTTGCAGCAATCGCTCTTAATAAAGCCGATACCCCATCAGCGAATTCCCGCCTTTAAATTGGTACAGCCGTACCTCGTTCGTCCCCTATCGGACTGCACCACATACGAAAGAGAAGAGGGGGATCTCTATAATGTCGCTCCATAATAACGCGTGTCTCCGTCAGCAGCATCTTTATAATTATTTTAATGCACTTTTAACTGCGATTTTGTAGTTTACAGTGTCGTCTCTCTCTCAATTTAAGTGCCTAATTCCTTCAACCAACTTTCTCTCTCTCTCTCTCTCTCTCTCGCTCTCTCTTTAAAGTGGTACATTCTGCCGCCGTTACCCGAACGGGAACTGGAAAAGAGGGGGATCGCTCTAAAAACTCTCCACAAAAACCCGCGCTGCCTGCCTCAGTGACCCACTTCTCTGCATTAAAAACATCTTTATCAACATTGATACCCGCTTTCAACAGCCTCTGTCTGCTTTAGGTGTCATCTCTCTCAATTTAAAGCATTCGTTCCTTCGGCTGACCCTCTTCCAAATTTAATTTAGTACATTCCGCTTCCCTTTAGCCCTCGCAAGGGACTGTACCACACGGTGGAGAGAGGAGGGTTAAACTCAAAAGCTTTCAAAAGTAATCCGCCTCACAGCCCCGCATCCCCGCCTCTTCCCATCCGTAACATTTGACGTTTAACTTAATATAGTTTCCGCCGCATATGATTCTTCCGGAGGGTCGTTTTTCCCATTCAGTTTTTTTATACTTCTTGCGAGAACCCCCCCTCAGCCGCCCAGTTCCTTCTGATTGGTACATGAGTACTTCCCCACCTCCTTTCACTTCCAGATGCTCCCCTGAGGAGAGGGGCGCGGGTGGTTTGGGAGTTTAGCTCGAAGTTTACTCCGACATTCCGAACCCCTCTGTCTCCTTCCTTCCTTCCTTCCTTCCTTGTTTCCTTCCTTCCTTGTTTCCTTCCTTCCTTGTTTCCTTCCTTCCTTGTTTCCTTCCTTCCTTGTTTGTTTCCTTCCTTGTTTGTTTCCTTCCTTGTTTGTTTCCTTCCTTGTTTGTTTCCTTCCTTGTTTCCTTCCTTCCTTGTTTCCTTCCTTGTTTGTTTGTTTGTTTCCTTGTTTGTTTCCTTCCTTGTTTGTTTCCTTCCTTGTTTGTTTCCTTCCTTCCTTGTTTCCTTCCTTCCTTGTTTGTTTCCTTCCTTGTTTGTTTCCTTCCTTGTTTGTTTCCTTCCTTGTTTGTTTCCTTCCTTGTTTGTTTCCTTCCTTGTTTGTTTCCTTCCTTGTTTGTTTCCTTCCTTGTTTGTTTCCTTCCTTCCTTCCTTGTTTCCTTCCTTCCTTGTTTCCTTCCTTCCTTGTTTCCTTCCTTCCTTGTTTCCTTCCTTCCTTGTTTCCTTCCTTCCTTGTTTGTTTCCTTCCTTGTTTGTTTCCTTCCTTGTTTGTTTCCTTCCTTGTTTGTTTCCTTCCTTCCTTCCTTGTTTGTTTCCTTCCTTGTTTGTTTCCTTCCTTCCTTCCTTGTTTCCTTCCTTCCTTGTTTCCTTCCTTCCTTGTTTCCTTCCTTCCTTGTTTCCTTCCTTCCTTCCTTGTTTGTTTGTTTCCTTCCTTGTTTGTTTCCTTCCTTCCTTCCTTGTTTCCTTCCTTCCTTGTTTCCTTCCTTCCTTGTTTCCTTCCTTCCTTGTTTGTTTCCTTCCTTGTTTGTTTCCTTCCTTGTTTGTTTCCTTCCTTGTTTGTTTCCTTCCTTGTTTCCTTCCTTGTTTCCTTCCTTCCTTGTTTCCTTCCTTCCTTGTTTCCTTCCTTCCTTGTTTCCTTCCTTCCTTCCTTGTTTCCTTCCTTCCTTGTGTCCTTCCTTCCTTCCTCCGCTTTGCTGCCAGTTGGTGTCCGGGTATCCTGGTGGCACATGTCCTGCCCGTGTGGCGTTCCTCACTGTTGCTGCATGGCATTTTACTCTCACGCGTCTGTCCAGCTCATTGCGGGTCTGGGGTCGCTGGCTCAGTGCGGCAGTTGTGCGCTACCCTTACTCCAAGAGGCTGTGGGATTCTTGTAGTCAGTTCTGGTGTCTCCAACTAAGGGTGTACAGTGTCTCCTCGCTGCTGTTTATTTGCCAGGCAAATGGTTCAAACAACACCCCGCCCCCCAAACTCACCCAGTTTCCCTGCCAGTCTCACTGACGCGCACAGGCTGGCCAGGGAGCTACGGTCTCGCCCATGCATTGACCATACGCTCTGCTCTGGAATTCCCGAATAACATCAAGAAGAAGCCCGACAAAACGAGGCAATGATAGCCCCCTTTGACGTGACGCACTTCCTATCGATGTGACGCTCTCAAAGCATACACTGGCCACTTTACTAGACCCTCCGAAAGCAGTGAAACCAGCAGCAGGCACAATACGCTGAAATGTCTAGACCTACCATGCACTTCGTCTTCAATCGCCAGATATGTGAACAAATTATTGGAGCACACAGGCACGGGCACGCACGCACGCTCACAGACACACTCACTCACAGACACACACACTCACTCGCAGACGCACACTCTCGCATGCACACTCTTGCACGCATGCACACACACAGGCGCACACAAACACACACACAGACACGCGCACACAGGCACACACACTCACTCGGACAGCGACACACACTCACACTCACAGAGACGAACACACCCCGTTTCTAGACGCAGTGATGGAACGAGTGAACAAATGGGAATTGCGCGCAACAAACCCTAGAGCTGTAGGGATATACAGCACGGAAACTGGCCCTTCGGTCCAACTTGTCCATGCCGATCCCGACCCAGACATCCTAAATTAATCCAGCCCCATTTGCCAGCACTCGGCCCCTATCCCTCTAACCCCTTCCTATCCATGTCCCCATCCCAATGCCCTTTAAATGCTGTAACTGTACCAGCCCCTACCCACTTCCTCTGGCAGCTCCTTCCACACACGCACCACCCTCTGTGTGAAAAAGTTGCCCCTCAGGTCCCTTTCCCCTCTCACCTTAAATCTATGCCTTCACTCCAGGAAAAAGCATTGACCCTCCGCCCCCCCCTCCCTCCCCACCCATGCCCCTCATGCTTTTATAAATCTCTGTTAGGTCCCCCCCCTCAGCCTCCGACGCTCCGGGGGAAACCAGCCCCAGCCTCTCCCTGTAGCTCAAACCTTCCGACATCCCTGAACCCCCTCGAGCTTCAGAACATCCCACTTGAATGCCAAACGGCAGGAGTAGCGTACGACAGTGCCGAGTGATCATGTAACATTGGTTCAGATTGAAACACTGCAGTCTTGCTGAATTCAGTTGTAAGTAGAGGTGGGAGAAGTGAGCAACCGAATGGAGTAGAACACACTATAAAACGTGCGTATCTGCATTAACACATGACCCCCAGCACATTAGACCAAAAGGCTGGGCATTTGCAAGCATCAATGGCAAGAAGTGCCAGGTGGATGATCTCTCTCAGCTCCTGCTGAGGTCATCAGCCTTACAGATACTGGACTTTGCTTCACCCGTGTGATATCGAGAAGTGGCTAAAGGCATTGGATTAAATGGCAGCAGCAACGACCTCTGCGTCCGCAAACAGAGCTGTGTCAAGAGATAATGGGAACTGCAGATGCTGGAGAATCCGAGATAACAAGGTGTGGAGCTGGATGAACACAGCAGGCCAAGCAGCATCTCAGGAGCAGGAAGGTTGACGTTTCGGGCCTAGACCCTTCATCAGAGAGGGGGGGGGGGGGGGGGTGGGGACAGGGATTCTGAAATAAGAGAGAGGGAGGTGGGTAGAAGATGGATAGGTGGAGAGGAGACAGACAAGTTAAAGAGGCAGGGATGGAGCCAGTGAAGGTGAGTGTAGGTGGGGAGTTAGGGAGGGGATAGGTCAGTCCAGGGAGGACAGACAGGTCAAGAGGGCGGGATGAGGTTAGTAGGTAGGAGACGGGGGGTGGGGGGGGCTCGAGCTGTGTCGGGACTGTGCTTGAAATGAGCAATAACTCACTGTAACAACCCACGCAGAAGCGAAGAGGAACACCCATACAGGGGCTTTGTAAACACTGGATTTGTCAACAGCTTCGCCCACCAAAACCTGGCAAACAGAAGCAGGAAGATGACGCACACGTGACACACTAGCCACCCTACCTGAGAATCGGAGACTTACCAGAACTGACTCCTACGAACGCTTCACCAGCTACTCTCAAAGACCCCGCAACGATCAGGACAAGTTGGATACATAAAATAGCCAGCAGCAACCACGGGAAACACCGCATAGGACAGACAGGCAGGAAACTCCCCACCAGAACCCATGAGAACATCAACTTGCGAGAGATGATGGGAACTGCAGATGCTGGAGAATCCAAGATAATAAAATGTGAGGCTGGATGAACACAGCAGGCCAAGCAGCATCTCAGGAGCACAAACCGGCCCGAAATGTCAAACTTTCCTGCTCCTCTGCGGCTCGGCCCCGCCGTGTTCATCCAACTCCACGCCGTGTTATCTCAGATTCTCCAGCATCGGCCGTTCCTACCATCTCTGCCACAAGCACAAGGATTCCTGGTTTTCAAAAACTGATACGATAAGCAAAGCTGTGAAAATAGACCCCCATCGACAGACCACGAGCGAGCAGAAACAGAACTACCCACGGCGACAGACCGGTCCACTAAAAACAGAGATGAAATGTTAGCCAGGAAAACCAGTCAGCTCGGTGAACGAACCAACCGACAAATCCAACCGCAGAGTGAGCCTCACATCATTTCTAAAACGTTCAATGAAACTCTGTTATGGATTCATATTAACGTCCCCTCCACCTGACAGACCTCCCGTGTTGTTGTCTCTTGAGTGAAAATCTCTGGCGGAATATTGGGTGGCATGGTGGCTCAGCGGTTAGCGCTGCAGCCTCACAGCACCAAGGACCCGGGATCGATCACACCCTCGGGCAACTTTCCATGTGAAGTTTGCACGTTCTCCCCGTGTCGGCTCGGGTTTCCTGCCACAGTCCAGATTGGTATGACAGGTCGGCACAACATCGAGGGCCGAAGGGCCTGTACTGTGCTGTGAGGTTCTATGCTCTATGCTCTATGTGCGGGTTAGGGTGGGTTGGCCGTGCTAAATTGTCCCGTAGTGCCCAGGGATGTACGGGTTAGGGTGGATTGGCCGTGCTAAATTGTCACCTTGTGCCCAGGGATGTGCGGGTTAGGGTGGATTGGCCGTGCTAAATTGTCCCGTAGTGCCCAGGGATGTGCGGGTTAGGGTGGATTGGCCGTGCTAAATTGTCCCCTTGTGCCCAGGGATGTGCGGGTTAGGGTGGATTGGCCGTGCTAAATTGTCCCGTAGTGGCCAGGGATGTGCGGGTTAGGGTGGATTGGCCGTGCTAAATTGTCCCCTTGTGCCCAGGGACGTGCGGGTTAGGGTGGATTGGCCGTGCTAAATTGCCCCGTAGTGCCCAGGGATGTGCGGGTTAGGGTGGGTTGGCCGTGCTAAATTGTCCCGCAGTGCCCAGGGATGTGCGGGTTAGGGTGGATTGGCCGTGCTAAATTGTCGCGTAGTGCCCAGGGATGTGCGGGTTAGGGTGGATTGGCCGTGCTAAATTGTCACCTTGTGCCCAGGGATGTGCGGGTTAGGGTGGATTGGCCGTGCTAAATTGTCACCTTGTGCCCAGGGATGTGCGGGTTAGGGTGGATTGGCCGTGCTAAATTGCCCCGTAGTGCCCAGGGATGTGTGGGTTAGGGTGGATTGGCTGTGCTAAATTGTCACCTTGTGCCCAGGGATGTGCGGGTTAGGGTGGATTGGCCGTGCTAAATTGCCCCGTAGTGCCCAGGGATGTGCGGGTTAGGGTGGGTTGGCCGTGCTAAATTGTCCCGTAGTGCCCAGGGATGTGCGGGTTAGGGTGGATTGGCCGTGCTAAATTGTCCCGTAGTGCCCAGGGATGTGCGGGTTAGGGTGGATTGGCCGTGCTAAATTGTCCCGTAGTGCCCAGGGATGTGCGGGTTAGGGTGGATTGGCCGTGCTAAATTGTCCCCTTGTGCCCAGGGATGTGCGGGTTAGGGTGGATTGGCCGTGCTAAATTGTCCCCTTGTGCCCAGGGACGTGCGGGTTAGGGTGGATTGGCCGTGCTAAATTGCCCCGTAGTGCCCAGGGATGTGCGGGTTAGGGTGGGTTGGCCGTGCTAAATTGTCCCGCAGTGCCCAGGGATGTGCGGGTTAGGGTGGATTGGCCGTGCTATATTGCCCCGTAGTGCCCAGGGATGTGAGGGTTAGGGGGGATTGGCCGTGCTAAATTGTCCCGCAGTGCCCAGGGATGTGCGGGTTAGGGTGGATTGGCCGTGCTATATTGCCCCGTAGTGCCCAGGGATGTGAGGGTTAGGGGGGATTGGCCGTGCTATATTGCCCCGTAGTGCCCAGGGATGTGCGGGTTAGGGTGGATTGGCCGTGCTATATTGCCCCGTAGTGCCCAGGGATGTGAGGGTTAGGGGGGATTGGCCGTTCTAAATTGCCCCGTAGTGTCCAGGGATGTGCGGGTTAGGGTGGATTGGCTGTGGGAAAGGCTGGGTTGCTGGTTGGGATGTTCTTCAGAGTGTCGATGGGCTGAATGGCCTGCTTCCTCACTGCAGGCGATGCTGCAGTCCTTCTTACTCCGAGGTCTGTTTTCGGCGTGTCCTGTTCTCGATCTCTGTGCCTCGGAAGACCGCAATGAAAGATTGTCACAAATTGGAATCCAAATCGGATATTCCAAATCCAGAAACTGGGAGATGAGAGTTTATTTTCCGCTGCTTTGAAAAGTTACAGAGTGATGCTTCATCCTTTCGAAACAAACTGCAAATCATTTGGAACTGAGTGCTAAAATTCAGTTCAGGTTCAGAATTTGGTTTCTACTGTCTCATAACAGTTGTATTTTCTCTGTAAGAACCACCCACAGTGTGTGTCCATTCCATCCCATCCCTTGTGTTTGCAGTCTTTTTTCTGTCTCCATGCAGAAGCTGCGCTCTGTCAGATGTGTGACCAAGCCAGGCCTTATCAATAATATGCTCAACGGATGCTGCAAATCTGAAACAAAATCAAGTTGTTGGATAAATTGGTGACATCTGTGGAATGAGAGAGAGAGGAGTGTTGCAGAATAGTTCAGTCAGTTTCTGAAGAAGTCATGGCAGGCCCGAAGCATTAACTGCATCTCTCCTCTCTCACCACAGACCTGGCCAGTTTCTCCAAACTTTGCTTTGTAAAGTTTAATCTGATTATTTTTTGCGCATGAGTTGGACTTGTGCAACTTCTTTTCGAATCAAAACAAAAACAGAACGCACAATTTCCAAGAACGGAAATTCTTTCCCCAACCAATTTCGAGCTCCCCCAAATTGGATCCTGCTTCGTGACTCCTTTCTCATCACCTAGTAGTTCTGAAACATTCATCAGGGGTGGAGCTGGCTTCCTCACATTTTACAGCAGCCTCTTGCTTATCCTGAGTTGTCTTTGGGGTTCCCTCTACTGTTTGTACCATATCTGAACTTACTTGCAGTCAGAGCACATCATACAGTGCAGAACCAACCCTTCAGCCCATCCAATCTCTGCCAACCACCTATCTACACAGCTGGAGAGGGATTTTAAATATACACTAAACGTTGAGGTCCTGGGAGTGTGTCGCTGAGCAGAGAGACCTTGGGTGGGGGGCAGGTACAGAGCTCCCTGAAAGTGGAGTTGCAGGTAGACAGGGCGGTGAGGAAGGTGTTCGGTACACTCGCCTTTATGGGTCAGTGCATTGAGTAGAGGGAGTTGGGTGGGCCATGTTGGGGCTGTACAGGACATTGTTTAGGGCCACTTTGGGAATACTGCGTTCAATTCCTGGTCTCCCTGCTACAGGAAGGATGTTGTGAAAGTGTCAGGAAAGATTTACAGGGATGCTGGAGGGTTTGAGCTACAGGGAGAGGCTGGGGCTGTTTTCCCCGGAGCGTCGGAGGCTGAGGGGGGGACCTTATAGCGGTTTATAAACCCATGAGGGGCATGGGTAGGGGGGATAGACAAGGTCTTTTCCCCCCAGGGGTAGGGGGAGTCCAAAACTAGAGGGGCATAGGTTTAAGGTGAGAGGGGAAAGGAACCTGAGGGGTAACTTTTTCACACAGAGGGTGGTGCGTGTATGGAACGAGGAAGTGGGTGGGGGCTGGTACAGTCACAGCATTTAAAAGGCATCGGGATGGGGACAAGGATAGGAAGGGGTTAGAGGGAGAGGGGCCGAGTGCTGGGAAATGGGACTGGATTAATTTAGGATGTCTGGGTCAGCATGAACTGAAGGGTCTGTTTCTGCACTGTACAGTTCCACGACTGTCTTTAGCCTGAGTCTCGTGTTCAGCAACACAAACCGTTATTCTGACCTCCTCACCAAGGCAGCGTAGAAGACCTTGCCCCTGCTGATAAAGTACAGGATCTTTGTACATATTGTGTCTCCAAGCAACATTTGGAAGAAGGTCAGCTGGGTGCGCCTGATGGAATATGAGTTCTCTGACTGGGGCTGGTAACCTGGTCCGATCAGGGAGCCCTGGATGACAGATATAAACAGGAGGGTCAGGGGTTCTGTTCACTCTGAGATCTGGCTCTGAGGGAGCTGGATCAGTGTTAAGGACTCTCCATGTGTAAATAAATGGTCGCGCAGTGATGGGATACTGCCTCTGTGGAGTTGTTTCACATTGATCTCAGAGTTTGCTGACATACACATCTCATCCTCTGCTCCTGCATCACACTCAACTCTATCACCTTGTGGTGTTTGCTATCACCGTGGGCTCTGACAATTCATCTTGTATGGGACTGAACAGTCCCTCAGCGGTTAGCACCGCTGCCTCTCGGACCTGGGTTCAATTCCACCCTCGGGCGACTGTCTGTGTGGAGTTTGCGCATTCTCCCCGTGTCTGCGTGGGTTTCCTCCGGGTGCTCCGGTTTCCTGCCACAGTCCAAAGATGTGTGGGTTAGGGTGGATTGGCCGTGCTAAATTGTCCCGTAGTGCCCAGGGATGTGCGGGTTAGGGTGGATTGGCCATGCTAAATTGCCCCGTAGTGCCCAGGGATGTGCGGGTTAGGGTGGGCTGCCCGTGCTAAATTGCCCCGAAGTGCCCAGGGATGTGCGGGTTAGGGTGGGCTAGCCGTGCTAAATTTCCCCGTAGTGCCCAGGGATGTGCGGGTTAGGGTGGGTTGTCCGTGATAAATTGTCCCATAGTGCCCAGGGATGTGCAGGTTAGGGTGGATTGGCCGTGATAAATTGTCCCGTAGTGCCCAGGGATGTGTGGGTTAGGGTGGGTTGGCCGTGCTAAATTGTCCCGTAGTGCCCAGGGATGTGCGGGGTAGGGTGGATTGGCCGTGCTAAATTGTCCCGTAGTGCCCAGGGATGTGTGGGTTAGGGTGGATTGGCCGTGCTAAATTGTCCCCTAGTGCCCAGGGATGTGTGGGTTAGGGTGGGTTGGCCGTGCTAAATTGTCCCGTAGTGCCCAGGGATGTGCGGGTTAGGGTGGATTTGCCGTGCTAAATTGTCCCGTAGTACCCAGGGATGTGCGGGTTATGGTGGGATTGGCCGTGCTAAATTGTCCCATAGTGCCCAGGGATGTGCGGGTTAGGGTGGGTTGGCTGTGCTAAATTGTCCCGTAGTACCCAGGGATGTGCGGGTTAGGGTGGGTTGGCAGTGTGAAATGCAGGGTTACTGGGATATGTCAGAGGTGGTTCTGGGTGGGATGCTGAACGGAAGTTCAGTGTTCACTCCATTGGGCCGAATGGCTTGCTTGCACTCTGTAGCGATTCTATGATGATCCTGTCCTATTGATTATATTCCAATTCTCGCTGCTGCATCTGTTTGCAGACTTTAGCCTGCTGTTGTTCTGACTTGATCGTTGCGAATGACATTTGAAATTCTCTCCTGCGTGGCACACAAGATGAAAAAGGATGTAATCTCTGCCAAATCGTTGTAATGTTTGTGACATCAACTCCAACACAAATTTACTTAAAAAGATTTATTTATTCGTTTGTGGGATGTGGTCATCGCCAGTTTGGCCCAGCATGTCTCACCCCGTCCCTAGTTGCCCCCTTAAGAAGGAAGGGGTGAGCTGCCTTCTTGAATCGCTGCAGTCCACGTGCCAGGAGTTGACCCCCAGCGCTCCTCATGGAGGGAATTCCGGGATTTTGACCCTGAAGGAACGGCCGATGTATTTTCGACCTGTCGTCTTGGAGGGGAATTCGAAGGGGTATCTGCTGCCCTTGTCCTTCTAGATAGAAGTGGTGGTGGGTTTGGAAGGTGCTGCCTGAGGATCTTTGGGGAAGTTATACACAGTTTAACTGAACGCAGTGGCTCCGCAACAAAGCTGCCAATTCCGAGCGCAGCTGCTCTCCGTAGCTTGAGTTTAGAAGCCCATAAAAACACAGCCTTTCTGTCTAACGGCTGTCATTTATAGTGTGTTCAATTTGCACGCTATGAAGATGGTTTAAAACAGACATTTCATGACGAGATTAACTTTATTGTTGTCATTTAAAATCCTTTTTATTTTGCTCCTTCAAATCTAACTGATGGGAATGAAATTCAATCCTTTTATAGAACAATCAAGTCATTAAAAGAAGTTTACTTAAGTTTTTGCGGGTCATAATGTCTTTCTTACCCTTGTCTTATCAATTTTCTTAGCTGTTCTTTCGAATACGTTGCAAAACAATGATCGTTTATTCTCTGAAGGTCAGTGTGACCCTGTTCCACAATCCTTACAATTCCCCTTCCTTGCTATTGCCTCTCGGCCTTCTGGCAGTTATTTAGTTTGCACTCTTCGGTTATCCTCACCCTCCTGGTGAAGACACACTTCAAAATGCCAATGGTGGCCGTTCAGTCTGTCGACTCTGCTCTCTGAGGGCGCAGCCCACTCTTCGGGGGCTTGTTGTCTACTCGCTGGGCTGAATGGCCTGTTGTCCACACTGCAGGGATTATAAGACCATAAGACACAGGAGCAGAAATTGGGCCATTCGGTCCATCGAGTCTGCTCCGCCATTCAATCATGGCTGATAAGTTCGTCAGCCCCATTCTCCTGCTTCCTCCCCATAACCCTTGATCCCCTCGACAATCAAGAACCTATCTATCCCAGTCTTACCATAATTTGTGCTTTTTTTAAATAAAGGGAGGTTGAGACAGAGGTCCTGATTTGTCTGCTCAGACCCAATAATGTGAGGCCTTGATGATTGTAGGGTTGGAACAATAGAAGCATCCTGAATGGGTGGGGCCAAGCTCCTGTGGATCCAGGATTTTTAACTTGAGCTTTCTGTTCCTGCTTGCAACTGAATGTAGAAGCTTTTATTCCTCTCTCTCTTTCTCTTCGTCACAACAAAATACTTCCTGCTGCTAGAATTGCACATGACAGAATCTGTTCTACTGAATTTGCCTC
Source organism: Stegostoma tigrinum (assembly GCF_030684315.1). Taxonomy (NCBI): domain Eukaryota; kingdom Metazoa; phylum Chordata; class Chondrichthyes; order Orectolobiformes; family Stegostomatidae; genus Stegostoma; species Stegostoma tigrinum. The sequence goes on from NC_081400.1 coordinate 4,875,627, forward strand.
TGCTAAGGGCGTTACCATGTTGGCACTGTCACTGTTTAGCAGCTAACTAATCGATTAGTTTTCCAATAGTGTTGTTACTCCACTTCCCTCTTTCTTTCATCTGTGTTTTAATTAGCATGGACGAATAAAGTGTGCCCTGGGCTTGAGACGGGCAGATTGCAACGCCTAATGCGTACACTGTGTTCTGCTACAAGACGCATTCCATCGACACACGTTGGCCGTAACGCACTGACCATTTTGGGGTGGGGGGGTTGGTGCTGTTTCTAAAATGACGAACTCGCGGTTAGGTATAACGGAGGTGCCATCGGTTGCCGGGAGTGGGGGTGGGGTCACGTGACCGTTTTGCGGGAAGGAGTCTCCACGCCAGCGTGGCGCGATCATTTCTGTTTGGCGTGAAGCACTTTCTGCGAGAGGTACAGTACTCGGCGACGGCGACGTGGGGAAGGATGGCCACCCTGCGCTCACAACCTCAAAACCCCTCACCCTGACAATTTTTCGAGGTAAGCTGTGCAATTTACCTTTATTTCATCATTAGATGCGAATTAAACTCGTATTCTACTAAGAAAAGTTTAGGATCTAAATTATCTGCTTACATTTTGAGTAAGTTTTGCGCTGGGCCATAATACAAATGAAAGTCTCCCTGAGCGTCCTGCAGCTCCTCACGGTAAAAATGTTCAGTTTCATCTCATAATGTTGGTTCGTGGGTTACATTTATATTCGTAACAAACCTGTACAGGCCGATTTCGTACTTGGTTATTGTGAGATTGGGCCCTTGTTTTAACCTCGTCCGTCCTAAATCGCAGACTTTGTGAAGCCACACTTTCCGTCAGACCAGGGCACTTAAGCTGCAACAGAACGCCAATGCTTCACTGGAGGGGGCACGCTGGCGATGTTACCCAGCAGGGTGGCGAAATATTTACAACCACACCGACCGGCTCGGCGATCAAGGCTACAACCCCCAAACTTCGAACAAGCTGGCTCCAGGCCCTCACTGAGATTCCCTGCGGACGTTTATCCGAACCAGTCCAAATCGAGTTCACAATCCAACACTTTCAAACGACTGTGAATACACAAATTTATGTGAAGACAGAAGCGAGATAGCCAATAAACACCCTCACCTCTGTCTTGGAGCTGTACAGCACGGAAACAGGTCCTTCAGCCCAGCTCATCTGCACTGACCCAGATATCTTAAACTAATCCAGCCCCATGTGCCAGCAATCGGCCCCAATCCCTCTAAACCCTTCCTATCCATGTTCCCATCCTCCACTCGGTTCGCAATAAACAACTGCACCCCCAGTCACGAACCATTTTAACTCCCCTTCCCATTCCTCAGACGACATGTCCATCCTGGGCCTCCTGCAGTGCCACAATGATGCCCCCTGAAGGTTGCAGGAACAGCAACTCATATTCCGCTTGGGAACCCTGCAGCCCAATGGTATCAATGTGGACTTCACCAGTTTCAAAATCTCCCCTTCCCCCACCGCATCCCTGAACAAACCCAGCTCTTCCCCTCCCCCCACTGCATCCCAAAACCAGCCCAGCTCTTCCCCTTCCCCCACTGCATCCCAAAACCCGCCCAGTTCTTCCCCTCCCCCCACTGCATCCCCAAACCAGCCCAGCTCATCCCCTCCACCCACTGCATCCCAAAACCAGTCCAACCTGTCTCTGCCTCCCTAACCTGTTCTTCCTTTCACCCAACCCTTCCTCCCACCTCAAGCCTCACCTCCATCTCCCACCTACTAACCTCATCCCACCTCCTTGACCTGTCCATCTTCCCTGGACTGACCTATCCCCTCCCTACCTCCCCACCTATACTCTCCTCTCCACCTATCTTCTTTTCTCTCCATCTTCGGTCCGCCTCCCCCTCTCTCCCTATTTATTCCAGAACCCTCACCCCATCCCCCTCTCTGATGAAGGGTCTAGGCCTGAAACGTCAGCTTTTGTGCTCCTGAGATGCTGCTGGGCCTGCTGTGTTCATCCAGCCCCACACTTTATCTCGGAGTCTCCAGCATCTGCAGTTCCCATTATCACATGTCCCCATCCTGATGCCTTTTAAATGCTGTAACTGTACCAGCCCCACCCACTTCCTCTGGCAGCTCGTTCCATACCCGCACCACCCTCTGTGTGAAAAAGTTGCCGCTCAGGTCCCTTTCCCTCTCACCTTAAACCTATGTCCCTCTAGTTTTGGAATCCCCCTACCCCTGGGGGGAAAGACCCCTATCAGTGCCCCTTCTGATGTTATAAACCTCGTTAAGATCACCTCCAACACTGCAAGGAAAACAGCCCCAGGACCTCCCTGTAGCTCAAATCCTCCAACATCGTTGTAAATCTTTTCTGAACCCTTTCACGTTTAGCAACATTTTTCCAACGCCAGGGATTCCAGGCCTGTACATCTCCAGCACCAGCTTCCTGCTCGTATAACTCCCTCCATGAATGATAACAGCACGTGATCCATTTACCTGCTGAACTACCCTGTCCCTGCCAGCCTTCTGGGATCTGTGGCTAAGCTGCCCGCTGTTTCTCTGAGCAGTCTGGTGTCCTGCCAAGCTTTCATAATGCTGTGTCGAGCTATCTAATGGACCCAGTTTCAGAAACAGTCATACACGGGCTTGCTGGCCCAACAGTGGGCGGCTCAGCGGTTAGTACCACTGACTCACAGTGCCAGGGACCCGGGTTCGATCCCAACCTCAGGCCACTGTCTGTGTGGAGTTTGCACATTCTCGCCGTGTCTGCGTGGGTTTCCACCGAGTGCTCCAGTTTCCTCCCACAGTCCACAGATGTGCAGGTTAGGGTGGATTGGCCGTGTTAAATTGCCCCGTAGTGCCCAGGGATGTGTGGGTTAGGGTGGATTGGCCGTGCTAAATTGTCCCGTAGTGCCCAGGGATGTGCAGGTTAGGGTGGATTGGCCGTGCTAAATTGTCCCGTAGAGCCCAGGTATGTGTGGGTTAGGGTGGATTGGCCGTGCTAAATTGTCCCGTAGTGCCCAGGGATGTGCGGGTTAGGGTGGATTGGCCGTGCTAAATTGTCCCGTAGAGCCCAGGTATGTGTGGGTTAGGGTAGATTGGCCGTGCTAAATTGTCCCGTAGTGCCCACGGATGTGCGGGTTAGGGTGGACTGGCCGTGCTAAATTGTCCCGTAGTGCCCAGGGATGTGCGGGTTAGGGTGGATTGGCTGTGGTAAATTGTCCCGTAGTGGCCAGGGATGTGCGGGTTAGGGTGGATTGGCCGTGCTAAATTGTCCCGTAGTGGCCAGGGATGTGCGGGTTAGGGTGGATTGGCCGTGCTAAATTGTCCCGTAGTGCCCAGGGATGTGCGGGTTAGGGTGGATTGGCCGTGCTAAATTGTCCCGTAGTGCCCAGGGATGTGCGGGTTAGGGTGGATTGGCCGTGCTAAATTGTCCCGTAGTGCCCAGGGATGTGTGGGTTAGGGTGGATTGGCCGTGCTAAATTGTCCCGTCGTGCCCAGGGATGTGCGGGTTAGGGTGGATTGGCCGTGCTAAATTGTCCCGTAGTGCCCAGGGATGTGTGGGTTAGGGTGGATTGGCTGTGCTAAATTGTCCCGTTGTACCCAGGGATGTGCGGGTTAGGGTGGATTGGCCGTGCTAAATTGTCCCGTTGTACCCAGGGATGTGCGGGTTAGGGTGGACTGGCCGTGCTAAATTGTCCCGTAGTGCCCAGGGATGTGCGGGGTAGGGTGGATTGGCCGTGCTAAATTGCCCCGAAGTGCCAAGGGGTGTGTGGGTTAGGGTGGGATTGGCCGTGCTAAATTGTCCCGTTGTACCCAGGGATGTGCGGGTTAGGGTGGGTTGGCCGTGCTAAATTGTCCCGTAGTGCCCGGGGATGTGCGGGTTAGGGTGGACTGGCCGTGCTAAATTGTCCCGTAGTGCCCGGGGATGTGCGGGTTAGGGTGGACTGGCCGTGCTAAATTGTCCCGTAGTGCCCGGGGATGTGCGGGTTAGGGTGGATTGGCCGTGCTAAATTGTCCCGAAGTGCCAAGGGGTGTGTGGGTTAGGGTGGGATTGGCCGTGCTAAATTGTCCCGTAGTGCCCAGGGATGTGCGGGTTAGGGTGGACTGGCCGTGCTAAATTGTCCCGTAGTGCCCGGGGATGTGCGGGTTAGGGTGGATTGGCCGTGCTAAATTGTCCTGTAGTGCCCAGGGGTGTGTGGGTTAGGGTGGATTGGCCGTGCTAAATTGCCCCGAAGTGCCCAGGGGTGTGTGGGTTAGGCTGGGTTGGCCATGCTAAATTGCCCCGAAGTGCCCAGGGGTGTGTGGGTTAGGGTGGATTGGCCATGCTAAATTGTCCCGTAGTGCCCAGGGATGTGCGGGTGAGGGTGGATTGGCCGTGCTAAATTGTCCTGTAGTGCCCAGGGATGTGCGGGTTAGGGTGGATTGGCCGTGATAAATTGTCCCGTAGTGCCCAGGGATGTGTGGGTTAGGGTGGATTGGCTGTGCTAAATTGTCCCGCAGTGCCCAGGGATGTGTGGGTTAGGGTGGTTTGGCTGTGCTAAATTGTCCCGCAGTGCCCAGGGATGTGAGGGTTAGGGTGGATTGGCCGTGCTAAATTGTCCCGCAGTGCCCAGGGATGTGTGGGTTAGGGTGGTTTGGCCGGGCTAAATTGCCCCGTAGTGCCCAGGGATGTGCGGGTTAGGGTGGATTGGCCGTGCTAAATTGTCCTGTAGTGCCCAGGGATGTGCGGGTTAGGGTGGATTGGCCGTGCTAAATTGCCCCGTAGTGCCCAGGGATGTGTGGGTTAGGGTGGATTGGCCGTGCTAAATTGCCCCATAGTGCCCAGGGATGTGCGGGTTAGGGTGGATTGGCCGTGCTAAATTGTCCTGTAGTGCCCAGGGATGTGCGGGTTAGGGTGGATAGGCCGTGCTAAATTGCCCCGTAGTGCCCAGGGATGTGCGGGTGAGGGTGGATTGGCCGTGCTAAATTGTCCCATAGTGCCCAGGGATGTGTGGGTTAGGGTGGATTGGCCGTGCTAAATTGTCCCGTAGTGCCCAGGGATGTGCGGGTTAGGGTGGATTGGCCGTGTTAAATTGCCCCGTAGTGCCCAGGGATGTGTGGGTTAGGGTGGATTGGCGGTGCTAAATTGTCCTGTAGTGCCCAGGGATGTGCGGGTTAGGGTGGATTGGCCGTGCTAAATTGTCCCGTAGTGCCCAGGGATGTGCGGGTTAGGGTGGATTGGCCGTGCTAAATTGTCCCCTAGTGCCCAGGGATGTGCGGGTGAGGGTGGATTGGCCGTGCTCAATTGTCCCGTAGTGCCCAGGGATGTGTGGTTTAGGGTGCATTGGCCGTGCTAAATTGTCCCATAGTGCCCAGGGATGTGCGGGTTGGGGTGGATTGGCCGTGCTAAATTGTCCCATAGTGCCCAGGGATGTGTGGTTTAGGGTGCATTGGCCGTGCTAAATTGTCCCGTAGTGCCCAGGGATGTGCGGGTTAGGGTGGATTGGCCGTGCTAAATTGTCCCGTTGTACCCAGGGATGTGCGGGTTAGGGTGGACTGGCCGTGCTAAATTGTCCCGTAGTGCCCAGGGATGTGCGGGTTAGGGTGGATTGGCCGTGCTAAATTGCCCCGAAGTGCCAAGGGGTGTGTGGGTTAGGGTGGGTTGGCCGTGCTAAATTGTCCCGTAGTGCCCAGGGATGTGCGGGTTAGGGTGGATTGGCCGTGCTAAATTGTCCCGTAGTGCCCGGGGATGTGCGGGTTAGGGTGGATTGGCCGTGCTAAATTGTCCTGTAGTGCCCAGGGGTGTGTGGGTTAGAGTGGGTTGGCCGTGCTAAATTGCCCCGAAGTGCCCAGGGGTGTGTGGGTTAGGGTGGATTGGCCGTGCTAAATTGCCCCGTAGTGCCCAGGGATGTGCGGGTTAGGGTGGATTGGCCGTGCTAAATTGCCCCGAAGTGCCCAGGGGTGTGTGGGTTAGGGTGGGTTGGCCATGCTAAATTGCCCCGAAGTGCCCAGGGGTGTGTGGGTTAGGGTGGATTGGCCGTGCTAAATTGTCCCGTAGTGCCCAGGGATGTGCGGGTGAGGGTGGATTGGCCGTGCTAAATTGTCCTGTAGTGCCCAGGGATGTGCGGGTTAGGGTGGATTGGCCGTGATAAATTGTCCCGTAGTGCCCAGGGATGTGTGGGTTAGGGTGGATTGGCTGTGCTAAATTGTCCCGCAGTGCCCAGGGATGTGTGGGTTGGGGTGGTTTGGCCGTGCTAAATTGTCCTGTAGTGCCGAGGGATGTGCGGGTTAGGGTGGATTGGCTGTGCTAAATTGTCCCGCAGTGCCCAGGGATGTGTGGGTTAGGGTGGTTTGGCCATGCTAAATTGTCCTGTAGTGCCCAGGGATGTGCGGGTTAGGGTGGATTGGCCGTGCTAAAATGCCCCGTAGTGCCCAGGGATGTGCGGGTGAGGGTGGATTGGCCGTGCTAAATTGTCCCATAGTGCCCAGGGATGTGTGGGTTAGGGTGGATTGGCCGTGCTAAATTGTCCCGTAGTGCCCAGGGATGTGCGGGTTAGGGTGGATTGGCCGTGTTAAATTGCCCCGTAGTGCCCAGGGATGTGTGGGTTAGGGTGGATTGGCGGTGCTAAATTGTCCTGTAGTGCCCAGGGATGTGCGGGTTAGGGTGGATTGGCCGTGCTAAATTGTCCCGTAGTGCCCAGGGATGTGCGGGTTAGGGTGGATTGGCCGTGCTAAATTGTCCCGTAGTGCCCAGGGATGTGCGGGTTAGGGTGGATTGGCCGTGCTAAATTGTCCCGTAGTGCCCAGGGATGTGTGGGTTAGGGTGCATTGGCCGTGCTAAATTGTCCCGTAGTGCCCAGGGATGTGCGGGTTAGGGTGGATTGGCCGTGCTAAATTGTCCCGTAGTGCCCAGGGATGTGCGGGTTAGGGTGGATTGGCCGTGCTAAATTGTCCCGTAGTGCCCAGGGATGTGTGGGTTAGGGTGCATTGGCCGTGCTAAATTGTCCCGTAGTGCCCAGGGATGTGCGGGTTAGGGTGGATTGGCCGTGCTAAATTGTCCCTTAGTGCCCAGGGATGTGCGGGTGAGGGTGGATTGGCCGTGCTAAATTGTCCCGTAGTGCCCAGGGATGTGTGGGTTAGGGTGCATTGGCCGTGCTAAATTGTCCCGTAGTGCCCAGGGATGTGCGGGTTAGGGTGGATTGGCCGTGCTAAATTGTCCCGTAGTGCCCAGCGATGTGCGGGTTGGGGTGGATTGGCCGTGCTAAATTGTCCCGTAGTGCCCAGGGATGTGCGGGTTAGGGTGGGTTGGCCGTGCTAAATTGTCCCGCAGTGCCCAGGGATGTGTGGGTTAGGGTGGGTTGGCTGTGCTAAATTGTCCCGTAGTACCCAGGGATGTGCGGGTTAGGGTGGGTTGGCTGTGGGAAATGCAGGGTTACTGGGATATGTCAGAGGTGGTTCTGGGTGGGATGCTGAACGGAAGTTCAGTGTTCACTCCATTGGGCCGAATGGCTTGCTTGCACTCTGTAGCGATTCTATGATGATCCTGTCCTATTGATTATATTCCAATTCTCGCTGCTGCATCTGTTTGCAGACTTTAGCCTGCTGTTGTTCTGACTTGATCGTTGCGAATGACATTTGAAATTCTCTCCTGCGTGGCACACAAGATGAAAAAGGATGTAATCTCTGCCAAATCGTTGTAATGTTTGTGACATCAACTCCAACACAAATTTACTTAAAAAGATTTATTTATTCGTTTGTGGGATGTGGTCATCGCCAGTTTGGCCCAGCATGTCTCACCCCGTCCCTAGTTGCCCCCTTAAGAAGGAAGGGGTGAGCTGCCTTCTTGAATCGCTGCAGTCCACGTGCCAGGAGTTGACCCCCAGCGCTCCTCATGGAGGGAATTCCGGGATTTTGACCCTGAAGGAACGGCCGATGTATTTTCGACCTGTCGTCTTGGAGGGGAATTCGAAGGGGTATCTGCTGCCCTTGTCCTTCTAGATAGAAGTGGTGGTGGGTTTGGAAGGTGCTGCCTGAGGATCTTTGGGGAAGTTATACACAGTTTAACTGAACGCAGTGGCTCCGCAACAAAGCTGCCAATTCCGAGCGCAGCTGCTCTCCGTAGCTTGAGTTTAGAAGCCCATAAAAACACAGCCTTTCTGTCTAACGGCTGTCATTTATAGTGTGTTCAATTTGCACGCTATGAAGATGGTTTAAAACAGACATTTCATGACGAGATTAACTTTATTGTTGTCATTTAAAATCCTTTTTATTTTGCTCCTTCAAATCTAACTGATGGGAATGAAATTCAATCCTTTTATAGAACAATCAAGTCATTAAAAGAAGTTTACTTAAGTTTTTGCGGGTCATAATGTCTTTCTTACCCTTGTCTTATCAATTTTCTTAGCTGTTCTTTCGAATACGTTGCAAAACAATGATCGTTTATTCTCTGAAGGTCAGTGTGACCCTGTTCCACAATCCTTACAATTCCCCTTCCTTGCTATTGCCTCTCGGCCTTCTGGCAGTTATTTAGTTTGCACTCTTCGGTTATCCTCACCCTCCTGGTGAAGACACACTTCAAAATGCCAATGGTGGCCGTTCAGTCTGTCGACTCTGCTCTCTGAGGGCGCAGCCCACTCTTCGGGGGCTTGTTGTCTACTCGCTGGGCTGAATGGCCTGTTGTCCACACTGCAGGGATTATAAGACCATAAGACACAGGAGCAGAAATTGGGCCATTCGGTCCATCGAGTCTGCTCCGCCATTCAATCATGGCTGATAAGTTCGTCAGCCCCATTCTCCTGCTTCCTCCCCATAACCCTTGATCCCCTCGACAATCAAGAACCTATCTATCCCAGTCTTACCATAATTTGTGCTTTTTTTAAATAAAGGGAGGTTGAGACAGAGGTCCTGATTTGTCTGCTCAGACCCAATAATGTGAGGCCTTGATGATTGTAGGGTTGGAACAATAGAAGCATCCTGAATGGGTGGGGCCAAGCTCCTGTGGATCCAGGATTTTTAACTTGAGCTTTCTGTTCCTGCTTGCAACTGAATGTAGAAGCTTTTATTCCTCTCTCTCTTTCTCTTCGTCACAACAAAATACTTCCTGCTGCTAGAATTGCACATGACAGAATCTGTTCTACTGAATTTGCCTCTGCTAAGGGCGTTACCATGTTGGCACTGTCACTGTTTAGCAGCTAACTAATCGATTAGTTTTCCAATAGTGTTGTTACTCCACTTCCCTCTTTCTTTCATCTGTGTTTTAATTAGCATGGACGAATAAAGTGTGCCCTGGGCTTGAGACGGGCAGATTGCAACGCCTAATGCGTACACTGTGTTCTGCTACAAGACGCATTCCATCGACACACGTTGGCCGTAACGCACTGACCATTTTGGGGTGGGGGGGTTGGTGCTGTTTCTAAAATGACGAACTCGCGGTTAGGTATAACGGAGGTGCCATCGGTTGCCGGGAGTGGGGGTGGGGTCACGTGACCGTTTTGCGGGAAGGAGTCTCCACGCCAGCGTGGCGCGATCATTTCTGTTTGGCGTGAAGCACTTTCTGCGAGAGGTACAGTACTCGGCGACGGCGACGTGGGGAAGGATGGCCACCCTGCGCTCACAACCTCAAAACCCCTCACCCTGACAATTTTTCGAGGTAAGCTGTGCAATTTACCTTTATTTCATCATTAGATGCGAATTAAACTCGTATTCTACTAAGAAAAGTTTAGGATCTAAATTATCTGCTTACATTTTGAGTAAGTTTTGCGCTGGGCCATAATACAAATGAAAGTCTCCCTGAGCGTCCTGCAGCTCCTCACGGTAAAAATGTTCAGTTTCATCTCATAATGTTGGTTCGTGGGTTACATTTATATTCGTAACAAACCTGTACAGGCCGATTTCGTACTTGGTTATTGTGAGATTGGGCCCTTGTTTTAACCTCGTCCGTCCTAAATCGCAGACTTTGTGAAGCCACACTTTCCGTCAGACCAGGGCACTTAAGCTGCAACAGAACGCCAATGCTTCACTGGAGGGGGCACGCTGGCGATGTTACCCAGCAGGGTGGCGAAATATTTACAACCACACCGACCGGCTCGGCGATCAAGGCTACAACCCCCAAACTTCGAACAAGCTGGCTCCAGGCCCTCACTGAGATTCCCTGCGGACGTTTATCCGAACCAGTCCAAATCGAGTTCACAATCCAACACTTTCAAACGACTGTGAATACACAAATTTATGTGAAGACAGAAGCGAGATAGCCAATAAACACCCTCACCTCTGTCTTGGAGCTGTGCAGCACGGAAACGGGTCCTTCAGCCCAGCTCATCTGCACTGACCCAGATATCTTAAACTAATCCAGCCCCATGTGCCAGCAATCGGCCCCAATCCCTCTAAACCCTTCCTATCCATGTTCCCATCCTCCGCTCAGTTCGCAATAAACAACTGCACCTCCCAGTCGCAAACCATTTCCACTCCCCCTCCCATTCTTTAGATGACATGTCCATCATGGGCCTCCTGCACTGCCACAATGATGCCACCCGAAGGTTGCAGGAACAGCAACTCATATTCCGCTTGGGAACCCTGCAGCCTAATGGTATCAATGTGGACTTCACCAGCTTCAAAATCTCCCCTCCCCCCACCGCATCCCAAACCCAGCCCAGCTCTTCCCCTCCCCCCACTGCATCCCAAAACCAGCCCAGCTCTTCCCCTCCACCCACTGCATCCCAAAACCCGCCCAGTTCTTCCCCTCCCCCCACTGCATCCCAAAACCAGCCCAGCTCATCCCCTCCACCCACTGCATCCCAAAACCAGTCCAGCCTGTCTCTGCCTCCCTAACCTGTTCTTCCTCTCACCCAACCCTTCCTCCCACCTCAAGCCGCACCTCCATCTCACACCTACTAACCTCATCCCACCTCCTTGACCTGTCCGTCTTCCCTGGACTGACCTATCCCCTCCCTACCTCCCCACCTATACTCTCCTCTCCACCTATCTTCTTTTCTCTCCATCTTCGGTCCGCCTCCCCCTCTCTCCCTATTTATTCCAGTTCCCTCACCCCATCCCCCTCTCTGATGAAGGGTCTAGGCCCGAAACATCAGCTTTTGTGCTCCTGAGATGCTGCTGGGCCTGCTGTGTTCATCCAGCCCCACACTTTGTTATCTCGGATTCTCCAGCATCTGCAGTTTCCATTATCACATGTCCCCATCCTGATGCCTTTTAAATGCTGTAACTGTACCAGCCCCACCCACTTCCTCTGGCAGCTCCTTCCATACCCGCACCACCCTCTGTGTGAAAAAGTTGCCGCTCAGGTCCCTTTCCCTCTCACCTTAAACCTATGTCCCTCTAGTTTTGGAATCCCCCTACCCCTGGGGGGAAAGACCCCTATCAGTGCCCCTTCTGATGTTATAAACCTCGTTAAGATCACCTCCAACACTGCAAGGAAAACAGCCCCAGGACCTCCCTGTAGCTCAAATCCTCCAACATCGTTGTAAATCTTTTCTGAACCCTTTCACGTTTAGCAACATTTTTCCAACGCCAGGGATTCCAGGCCTGTACATCTCCAGCACCAGCTTCCTGCTCGTATAACTCCCTCCATGAATGATAACAGCACGTGATCCATTTACCTGCTGAACTACCCTGTCCCTGCCAGCCTTCTGGGATCTGTGGCTAAGCTGCCCGCTGTTTCTCTGAGCAGTCTGGTGTCCTGCCAAGCTTTCATAATGCGGTGTCGAGCTATCTAATGGACCCAGTTTCAGAAACAGTCATACACGGGCTTGCTGGCCCAACAGTGGGCGGCTCAGCGGTTAGTACCACTGACTCACAGTGCCAGGGACCCGGGTTCGATCCCAACCTCAGGCCACTGTCTGTGTGGAGTTTGCACATTCTCGCCGTGTCTGCGTGGGTTTCCACCGAGTGCTCCAGTTTCCTCCCACAGTCCACAGATGTGCAGGTTAGGGTGGATTGGCCGTGTTAAATTGTCCCGTAGTGCCCAGGGATGTGCGGGTTAGGGTGGATTGGCCGTGTTAAATTGTCCCATAGTGCCCAGGGATGTGTGGGTTAGGGTGGATTGGCCGTGCTAAATTGTCCCGTAGTGCCCAGGGATGTGCGGGTTAGGGTGGATTGGCCGTGCTAAATTGTCCCGTAGAGCCCAGGTATGTGTGGGTTAGGGTGGATTGGCCATGCTAAATTGTCCCGTAGTGCCCAGGGATGTGCGGGTTAGGGTGGATTGGCCGTGCTAAATTGTCCCGTAGTGCCCAGGGATGTGCAGGTTAGGGTGGGTTGGCCGTGCTAAATTGCCTTCTAGTGCCCAGGGATGTGCGGGTTAGGGTGGGTTGGCCGTGCTAAATTGTCCCGTAGAGCCCAGGTATGTGTGGGTTAGGGTGGATTGGCCGTGCTAAATTGTCCCGTAGTGCCCAGGGATGTGCGGGTTAGGGTGGGTTGGCCGTGCTAAATTGTCCCGTAGTGCCCAAGGATGTGTGGGTTAGGGTGGGTTGGCCGTGCTAAATTGTCCCGTAGTGCCCAGGGATGTGCGGGTTAGGATGGACTGGCCGTGCTAAATTGTCTCATAGTGCCCAGGGATGTGTGGGTTAGGGTGGGTTGGCCGTGCTAAATTGTCCCGTAGTGCCCAGGGATGTGCGGGTTAGGGTGGGTTAGCCGTGCTAAATTGTCTCATAGTGCCCAGGGATGTGTGGGTTAGGGTGGGTTGGCCATGGGAAATGCAGGGTTACAAGGAAAGAGTTGGGGTTATGAGTCTGGGTGGGATAATCTTCAGAGGAGCAATGTGGACTTGATGGGCTGAATGACCTGCTACCACATCATAGGGATTGTATCCAGCGGTTTTGCCTCCAAATTACAGAACATTCTGGAGACTGTTACTCTGATGTTCTGGCATTTGCGGCAAAGTCAGCATCAGGCAACCTTGGTTCTCTCTGATGGCTTGGCAGACACAGCTTGCTCAGAGAAAGAAAAAAGATTCTTGGGAAGTTTCCCTGTTCAATCAGTCTGATAGAGTTCACCCTGAACTCAGCATCACCCCGGGGAAAGGCACTCAACTCTCCAGCCTCAGCAGTAGTTCCACATTGAAGGTTACCATTCAGTCCATCACTTTGGTGCTGGCTCTCCAAGTGCTCAGATTACTTTGGTATCCTCCAATCCCCTCCTCCCCACTGCCGTAATCCCTATGCAAGTTTCCCTGGAAGGCCAGGCCTGCCTCAACATTATCTGACAAAGCTGGACCGTTGTTTGATACAGAATCCGCCTCAGCTCCCTGCTCTTGCATTCTATAGCCTCCTGTCCCCTCCCCTCCCCAGTTAGGAGGACGCAGTATGCTTTATTGGCTGGGCTGCCTCCTGGGTCTGCGCCTCTTCCTGCGCCGCCAATGTTGTCTCCAGGACGGAAACCGTTCCCATTTGAAGGTGGGAAGGGGCCAGGTCCCTGCAAACAACATTGATGTTCGAAATACTGATGACGCAGCTCAACCGTTGGTGGCACGAGCTTCCTGCTGTGTGTTACCCCACCCCAGCCTCACCGGAGCAGGGGGCGTCCCGAGAGTGTAGGGCCGGCCAGCTCGAGCACCCGGGGGTTGTGGGATGGAGGTGTTTCCTGCGGTAACGCTGAGTCTCTGTTCTACTGGCCAACAGTGAGGAGCTGGTCCTTCATGTTGCCTGGAGCCTCAGCAGGGACCTGCAAAGAGTTAAAACTGTTTGCGCTGACTTTAATCGTGTGCAGGGAAACCTTGCGTGCCAAAACGCTGTGTTGCAACGGCTCAGCTTCTCTTGGAGAGTGTACTTTGATCAATCAGACTGTGTGTGCGTGTGAGTGTGTGCGTGTGAGTGTGTGCGTGTGAGTGTGTGCATGCTTATTGACTCGGTCTCTCCCTGTTTGTCTCGACCAGTCTGTCCGTGCTGCCTTGTGAGTTGACATGTTTGCTCTCTGTGTCTCTATCACACTGTCTCTCAGTGTTATTCCATTGCACTGGCTTGTTCTCCCCCTCCAACACTCTCTGTTTTGCTCTGTTCTCACTCTGTTAACCTCTGCATTAGCTCTGTCTTAGTCACTGTATCTCTATCATTCTCTTCCTCTCGCTATCAGGCTATCTCTCTCTCACTCTCTTTCTCGCTCTCTATTTGTATCTCTCTCACTATCAGGTTGTCACTCTCTTTCTCTCTCTATCACACTCACTCTCTATCACTCTTTCTCTCTATCACACTCTCTCTCTATCACTCTCTCCCTCTCTCTACCACTTTCTTTCCCTCTCTGTCACCCTCCTTCTTTCTATCACTCTGTCTCTCTATCACTCACTTTCTCTATCACTCACTCTCTATTCTCTATCACTCTCTCTCTCTGTCTATCACTCTCTCTCTATCACCTACTCACTCTATCACTCACTATTTCTGTCACTCTTTCTCTCTATCACTCTTTATCACATTTTCTCTCTCTATCACTCTCTCTATCACTTTCCCACTCTCTCTCTATCACTGTTTTTCTCTCTATCGCTCACTCTCTCTATTCTCTATCACACTTTCTCTCTCTCTCACTCCCACTCTGTCACTTTCTTTCTCTATTACCCTCTCTATCACTCCCCCTCTCTATCAGTCTCCCTCTCTCTATTACTCGCTCCTTCTATCACTGTCTCTACCACTCTCTCTCTAGCACTCACTTTCTCTCTATCATTCCCTCTCTCTCTCTATCACTCTCTTTCTCTGTCACTCACTCTTTCTATTTCTATCACTCGCTCTATCACACTCTCTCTATCACTCTATCACTTGCTCTTTCTATCACTCTCTCTACCACTCTGTCACTCTCCCCCTTTCCCAGCCCTGCCCCAGCCTCACGCCACTCCCCCTGACACCTCCTTGTTTATTTTGCAGGGGAGCCAACAGGAGTAAGGCCCTGAGCCAACAGGAGTAAGGCCCCGAGCCTGGTGTGACATGGGTAAGTTGCTGTTGGTGGCAGTTCGCACAGAGCGACCATCCCCGTGCGCTTCCAGCTGTCGCCCCTGGCCTGTGCCGTAACTCCTATGGTCAGACCGAGCGTCGCCAGCAAAGGGATAGGCCCAGGTTCAGGTGGGGCAGGGGGGTGCGCGAACGGCCCACCCTGCCAGGTTGTGGGGGCTAGCACTGTGCAGATGGGCCAAATGGCCACTCTGCTTGCACCGTCATGACATGGAACTGGGGGGGGCTTTTGAGGGTCGGGGGTGGGGATTGCTAACATGGAGTTGGATGCGTTATCCTGGGTAGAAAACTCCAGAAGATTCCGGAAAAGAGAGCTTGGCAGAGAGCACCATTGCAAAGGCTTTATCAAAGCCAGAAACCTGTTACTGGGTGGGAGGGCAGGTCTGGGTGATGGCCTTTCTTATCGATCAGCGTCTTCCTTCCGAGATGGAGACACCCTGCGTTGTGTTAGCGCCTGTCCTCAGCTGCTCCTGGAACGTTTCAGGCCCAGTCCTCAGCTAGCTTTCGAAAGGACCGGCCCTGCCCTAATGCGCACAGCAAGCTCCCACAGGCAGCAATCCAGCCATATGCTGCCACCCCACCCCGCCTCACACCCCCACCACCACCACACCAACTCCCTGAGCCTACCTTCACCCAGGCGCCCAATCGCAGCTCAGGGTCGCTCATACACACAGTCAAAGTGGCCACAGTTTAAAGGCTCACTCTAAAAGATGGCAACTTTAACAGCGCCCGCTCCCTCAGCACTGACCCTTCGACAGTGCCCTCTCCCTCAGCGCTGACCTTCCGACAGCTCCCACTCCCTCAGCACTGACCCTCCGACAGCGCCCGCTCCCTCAGCACTGACCCTCCGACAGCGCCCGCTCCCTCAGCGCTGACCCTCCGACAGCGCCCGCTCCCTCAGCGCTGACCCTCCGACAGCGCCCGCTCCCTCAGCGCTGACCCTCCGACAGCGCCCGCTCCCTCAGCACTGACCCTCCGACAGCGCCCGCTCCCTCAGCACTGACCCTCCGACAGCGCCCGCTCCCTCAGCGCTGACCCTCCAACAGCGCCCGCTCCCTCAGCGCTGACCCTCTGATATTACACTACCTGCTGTTTGGTGCCCAGGCTGTTTCCTCACAGATTGGAGTCCATGTTGTGTTCAGTTTTCGGTAAGTGCAGGTTCCAACTGTAACCAAAACGTGTAAATCGGTCACTGTTCAGTTACCCACTTCCTCCACCCTCTCAGCACACACTGCAGGGTTAGGGGTTAGATTTAGGTAAGGGTTGGGGTAGGGTTAGTGTTAGCGATGGTTTAGAGTTTGGGTTAGGGGTTAAATGGGTCAGGGTTAGTATCAGGGTCTGGGTTAGGGTTCAAATTTGGGTTGGGATTAGGAATTGGATTAGGATTAGCATTGGGGTTAAGGTTGGGGTAGGGGTGAGGGTTAGGTTTCGGGTCAGAGTCAGAGTTAGGGTTAAAGGTTAGAATTAGGGTTAGGGTTAAGGCCTAGGGTTGGGGTTAAGGTTAAGGTTAGGGTTCGGGTTAGGTTTAGGATCAGGATTAGGGTCAGGGCCAGGGTTAGGTTCAGAGTTAAGGGTTACGGTCAGGACCAGGGTTAGGTTTAGGGTTAGGATTAGGGTCAGGACCAGGGTTAGGGTCAGGGCCAGGGTTAGGTTTAGGTTAGGATTAGGGTCAGGGCCAGTGTTAGGTTTAGGGTTAGTATTAGATTCAGGGCCAGGGTTAGGTTTAGGGTTAAGGGTTAGGCTTAGAGTTAAGGGTTAGGGTCAGGGCAAGTGTTGGGGTTCGGGGTTAAATGCGATAGGGTGAGAGTTAAGGGTTAGGGTCAGGTTTAGGGCAAGGAGTTAGGGTTAAGGGTCAGTGTCAGCGTTAGGGTTAGGTTTAGAGTTAAGTGTTAGGATTAGCATCACAGTTAGGATTAGGATGAGGGTTAGGGTCAGGTTTAGGGTTCAAGTTAGGGTTAGGGCTAAGGGTCAGGGTCAGTTAGGTTTAGGTTTAGAGTTAAGGGTTCGGATTCGGATCACGGTTAGCATTGGGGTGAGGGTTAAGGGTCAGGGGTCAGGGTCAGTGTTAGGGTTAGGTTTAGAGTTAAGGGTTAGGATTAGGATCACGGTTAGGATTAGGGTGAGGGTTAAAGTCAGGTTAAGGGTCAGGGTCAGTATTAGGGTTAGGGTCAGGGTAAGTGTTGGGGTTAAGTGCTTGGTTAAAAGTATGAAACCCTACTTCAGCGAAAGCAAAACCCACTCCATCTCAGTTTGGAAATTTTTAGTTGACCTCGATCTGTTTGCCTGATTGAGAGATCTCCTCTGGGTCTGTGTAACTCCTGTCCTCAAAATTTAGCCCTTTCAACCCTGGGGGACGAAGGTGGGGGTTCTGTTCTGGTGACCAAAGGCTGGCCCCCCCCTCACTTATGGTCAGTACATCAAATTCGTCTCGCCCATGATAGCAGCGCAGTGCTCCATCTCAGCCTGGGCCACCAGCAGCATGGCGCTGCACTGGAAGTGAGCTGATCCACTGCTGTCTCAATGGGCCGCAGAATTCATGCAGTGTGGAAGGAGCCTGTTTGGCCCATCGTGTCTTAATACTAGTCCTCATTGATGTGAATGAATGCCACATTTGTGCACAACATTTCGCGAACTCTCTGGTCCCACAACACCAGTTCTGGCGCTAGCTGGGTTAATCAAAGTTTTGCAGATCATCCTGCCGTAGGGAAGCCTGCACCATTCTACCAGACACGATCCATCTTCCTGACATGGTGAGTCCAAGTTGAGTTTTTTGAAGTATATCCCAGCTCCTGCTTCCAGGCCAAAGTTCCATTTGTCCACAAAATTGATTTTGGAATTGGAACAAGTGTGTTTCATATCCAAGAGAAGAAAAGGGTCCAGCTGGAGGATGTGCTCCTTCGAGAGTAAACACTCTGGAAATATTTGGTGCAGTCATGGTAACTCGGCTGCAAACAGAGACACACTGTGTTTTATGGTGTCAGACTCCAAATTCATGGACATGCACGAGTCTGTCAACATTTACACTCCCATGATCAAAGGATGAGGGCTCGCAATAAGATTTTATGGCTTATACACACTGCTGTCTCAGTCACGCACACACACACATACACACACCCTCATGCGCACACACACACATGCACACACTCATGCACATACACACACTCATGCTCACACTCACATATGCGTGTGCGCACACACACACATTATGAACTAAACACTATTTCTCTTTTGTATTCTCCCTTCTGTCCTATCTGCAACAATTGAAAAATCTTTCTCCTGCTGTTATGGTGTGCTGCCTCTGAATCATACCCTACAGTGTGGAAGCAGTCCATTCAGACCATCGGGTCCACACCGACCGTCCAGAAAGCATCCCACCTGAACCTACACTCCACCCTATCCCTGTAACTCAGCATTTCCCACAGCCAACCCCCCGCTAACCTGCACATCCCTGGGCACTACGGGACAATTTAGCACGGCCAATCCACCCTAACCCGCACATCCCTGGGCACTACAGGACAATTTAGCACGGCCAATCCACCCTAACCCGCACATCCCTGGGCACTACGGGACAATTTAGCACAGCCAATCCACCCTAACCTGTACATCCCCGGGCACTACGGGACAACATAGCACGGCCAATCCACCCTAACCCGCACATCCCTGGGCACTACTGGACAATTTAGCACGGCCAACCCACCCTAATCCGCACATCCCTGGGCACTACGGGGCAATTTAGCACGGCCAATCCACCCTAACCCGCACATCCCTGGACACTACGGGACAATTTAGCACGGCCAATCCACCCTGACCTGCACGTCTTTGGACTGTGGGAGGAAACTGGAGCACCCAGAGGAAACCCACGCAGACATGGGGAGAATGTGTAAACTCCACACAGACAGCCGCCTGAGGGCGGGATTGAACCCGGGTCCCTGGTGCCGTGAGGCTGCAGCGCTAACCGCTGAGCCACCGTGCCACCCATAAGTAGGCTTCTGATTTTAGTCACAGCCTATGCAAAATATATCATAGATGCGAAGAGATGTTCCCTCTCACTGTAGGTTCCTAATTTCATTAGTGCATGGCTTTTTTTGGGGGGATTCTCATTCCCCTGGCTACAGCTAGGCAAATCCTCCAGCCTTGTTTGAAATTCCGTCCCCAGTTTGTCATTCATAGCCAACTTTACACGACGGAGTTAGTGTGCTGCCTGCTTGTGGCACAGGCCAGGCTGACTCAGTTTCTTCCACCTGTGCCCCACGCAACACAAAACAGTCCCTCCCTGCAATGTTATTCAGGCTATGGGGAAGCCTGTAACCTGATCTCAAAATAGCCTCCGTGCCGCAGCAACAGGAAACACAGTTGCTCTGCGCTGAAGTGCAAGTGCCCCAAGAGCTCTCTTTTCATCGTCAAAATAACTGGGCCATTTCTAGCACAACGCCATAACTGATAACAGAATTTACGGTCCCGTCAACGTGAGCTGGTCTTTTCTGTGTGTCTTATGCGCGGGATGCGAACCAACGTTTTATCACCCCTCCATCCCTAACTGTCCCTCGGACCTAGGGTCTACTCGGACTGTGTCACGAGGCATTTCAGGACTCACCTCCCCCACCCATCAGGGTCTGGAGTCACGTGTAAGGCCCGGACTGGGTGAGGGCAGCAGATTTCCTCCACCCGTTAGGTGCAGGGGGTATCACCCCACGTGACAGAGGGTCTCCATGCGGTCAGCTGCGGGCTTTCGCTGAATTCGAATTCCACTGTTTGCCACAGCAGGATTTGAACGCCATTAAATCTGGGGCTTCTGGATTAACAGTCTATGTTGTTACTGATGCCTCGGCCACACAGCGACGGGCTGCCCTCTGAAACAGCCCGAAATAAAGCCCACGCTTTGGGACAATATGTGCGTGCTCTCCCCCAACAACCAACACGTCCCCCCTCTCCCTAACCTCCCCCCCACCCCATGTGAAGTCAAACCAATGCCTTATGTTCACCCAGCAGCGAAATGCGGAGCGTGCGGTCCTGGATACAGATCCCCCCGGGATGCTATGCAAGGTAAGACCATTTTGAGGGACAATTTTGGTTGGAGCCCAAAGGGGATAATTCGGAATAGAGAGGATTGACATGTTCCAACAAGAAGGAAGAGTTTCAGAGAAAGACAGAGCCCTTGGGGTAGTTAGAGAAATTAGAGAGAGTATCACTTTTGAAGGATGGGACTGAATACAAAGGCGATTTTTTTTAACATGCATTCACGGGCTGAGAGCATCACTGGCCAGGCAGCATTTATCGCTCGATCCCTAATTGCCCAGGGGGCAGTTCAGACTTAACCACATTGCTGTGTAGTCTGGAGTCACATGTAGGCCCAGGCCAGGTAAGGATGGCAGTTCCCTTTCCTAAAGGACATTAGTGAACCAGATGGGGTTTTCCAACAATTGGCAGTGGATTCGCGGTCATCGTTAGATTCTTAATTCCAGATTTTTTTTTATTGAGTTCAAATTCCACCGTCTGCCGTGGGTGGGATTCCAACCTGGGTCCCCAGAGTGTTGTCTTGATTATCATTCCAGTGATAACACCACATGGCCATCACCTCCCCTGATAATTCATAAAGTGAGTGATGATAGACAGTGAGAGAAAGCTGGTGATAAACGGTTAAAACTGACTGGCTAGTGATGTTAGATCGCATGGGATTCAGGGAGAACTAGCTATGTGGATACAGAGCTGGCTCAAAGGTAGAAGACAGAGGGTGGTGGTGGAGGGATGGTTTTCGGATTGGAGACCTGTGATCAGCGTGATGTGCCACAAGGAGCGGTGCTAGGTCCACAACGTTTTCTCATTTATATAAGATGATTCGGATGTGAACACAGGAGGTATGGTTAGTGAGTTTGCAGATGACACTAAAATTGGAGCTTGTCGTGGGCAGCGAAGAGGTTTACCTCAGAGTACAATGGGATCTAGATCAGATGGACCAGTGGGTCCAGGCCTTTAATTTTGGGGAAAGGCAAATCTGGGCAGGACTTATACACTTAATGACAAGCTCCTGGGAGAGTGTTGCTGAACAGAGACTTTGGGGGGGTGGGGGGGGCAGGTACACAGTTTCCTGAAAGTGGAGTTGCAGGTAGACAGGGCGGTGAGGAAGGTGTTCGGTACGCTTCCCTTTATGGGTCAGTGCGTTGAGTAGAGGGAGTTGGGAGGGCCATGTTGGGGCTGTACAGGACATTGGTTCGGGCCACTTTGGGAATCCTGTGTTCAATCCCGGTCTCCCTGCTACAGGAAGGATGTTGTGAAAGGGTCAGAAAAGATTTACAGGAATGTTGGAGGGTTTGAGCTACAGGGAGAGGCTGGGGCTGTTTTCCCCGGAGTGTCCAGGCTGAGGGGGGGACCTTATAGAGGTTTATAAACCCATGAGGGGCATGGGTAGGGGGGATAGACAGGGTCTTTTCCCCCAGGGGTAGGGGGAGTCCAAAAACTAGAGGGGCATAGGTTTAAGGTGAGAGGGGAAAGGGACCTGAGGGGCAACTTTTTCACACAGAGGGTGGTGCGTGTGTGGAAGGAGGAAGTGGGTGGGGGCTGGTACAGTTACAGCATTTAAAAGGCATCGGGATGGGGACATGGATAGGAAGGGTTTAGAGGGATAGGGGGGCAAATGCTGGCAAATAGCACTAGATGAATTTAGGATACCTGGGTCGGCACGGACATCTCGGGCCAAAGGGTCTGTTTCCATGCTGCACAGCTCTATGATTTGATGAAAAGTTGGGTAACTGATCATTCTGTAAATCTACACACACAGGCAATAAGGAGGAGATAGTCTATGTGCCCTGCATCTACAGGAATACAGCCATTTGCAAACCGGACTACCTAGCCACAATCGATGTTAACCCCAAGTCGCAAACCTATTGCCAGGTACGTTCGCCCATGGCAGAGTGTACAGCTGCCAATCAAGGCCACTGGATAGACTATGCCCCAGGAGTGGGGGCTTAACGTGCCAAGTGAGAAGCAGGGCATGTGGCGAAGTGGTGGGGGAGGGGGGGAGGCGGGGCGGTGCAGAACGTTAGACAGAGCCAGGCCACTCAGGAGGGGAAGGCTAGGAAGACCCCTGCGACATTTCGAGCCATCTCGCCAACAGCTTGCACCGAAGGGCTGGCGGCTGGCCAACAGTCTGGCGTTTCCTCAGCCAATGAGAGTGCCAGGTTGAGGCAGGAAGGCGTTCCTTTGATTGCAGAGCATGATCCCAGGGGGTGGGCCAGGATAAAGGGCTTCTCCGAAACCTTTCCGAATGACCCAGGATCTGATTGTTTTCTTCCTGGCGAGGCTTCGTCCAATCATAAAGCACACTCCGCTCACCACCCCCACCCCCACCCCCCGGGGCGATCAAAATCACATGTAATGGACACAGAGATGAAGCCGACCACTCACACAGAGGGAAAGGTACTGGGGAAGCACAGTCCATTAGAACCACAGGGCAGGATGCAACCAGGTGCCCCTTTTCCTTCCCATGGCCTTTCCTGGTCTCTGACCTCTTCAAAACCAGAAAGCACCAGGGAATTGGTTTGAGGGGTCAGGCTGGCACATTACTTCACCAGTTAGACACAACACTTCAAAGAAACTGGGTCGCAAGAATAGTTATCTTTCAGAGAGAAAGTCTCTTCTGCAGCTTGGAAGCCACTTTCTCTGTATCGTTCTAACACTCTACCAGGAGTGGCACGGTGATTTCAGTGGTCAGTGCCAGCCCCATGGCCCAGGGACCTGGGTTCGATTCCATCCTCAGGGTGAATGTGTCTGCATGGAGTTTGCACGTTCTCCCCATGTTTACGTGGGT
The DNA here is from genome assembly GCF_030684315.1 of Stegostoma tigrinum. Taxonomy (NCBI): domain Eukaryota; kingdom Metazoa; phylum Chordata; class Chondrichthyes; order Orectolobiformes; family Stegostomatidae; genus Stegostoma; species Stegostoma tigrinum. Next base: position 4,898,318 of record NC_081400.1, read on the forward strand.
TTCCTCTGGGTGCTCTGGTTTCCTCCCACAGTCCAAAGATGTGTGGGTTAGGGTGGATTGGCCATGGGAAATTGTCCCATGGTGCCCAGGGGTGTGCGGGTTAGGGGGGAATCGCTATGTTAAATTGTCCTGTAGTTCCCAGAGGTGAGCGGGTTCGGGTGGAATGGCTGTGTTAAATTGTCCTGTAGTTCACAGGGGTGTGCGGGTAAGGGTGGGTTGGCCGTGCTAAATTGTCCCGTAGTGCCCAGGGATGTGCGGGTAAGGGCGGGTTGGCCGTGCTAAGTTGTCCCGTAGTGCCCAGGGATGTGCGGGTTAGGGTGGATTGGCCGTGCTATGTTGTCCCGTAGTGCCCAGGGATGTGCGGGTTAGGGTGGATTGGCCGTGATAAATTGTCCCGTAGTGCCCAGGGATGTGCAGGTTAGGGTGGAATGGCTGTGTTAAATTGTCCCGTAGTGCCCAGGGATGTGCGGGTTAGGGTGGGATTGGCCGTGCTAAATTGTCCCGTAGTGCCCAGGGATGTGCGGGTTAGGGTGGAATGGCCGTGCTAAATTGCCCCGTAGTGCCCAGGGATGTGCGGGTTAGGGTGGATTGGCCGTGCTAAATTGCCCCGTAGTGCCCAGGGATGTGCGGGTTAGGGTGGATTGGCCGTGTTAAATTGTCCCGTAGTGCCCAGGGATGTGCGGGTTAGGGTGGATTGACCGAGCTAAATTGTCCCCTAGTGCCCAGGGATGTGCGGGTTAGGGTGGATTGGCCATGCTAAATTGTCCCGTAGTGCCCAGGGATGTGCAGGTTAGGGTGGATTGGCCGTGCTAAATTGTCCTGTAGTGCCCAGGGATGTGCGGGTTAGGGTGCATTGGCCGTGCTAAATTGTCCCATAGTGCCCACGGATGTGTGGGTTAGGGTGGATTGGCCGTGCTAAATTGTCCCGTAGTGCCCAGGGATGTGCGGGTTAGAGTGGATTGGCCGTGCTAAATTGTTCTGTAGTGCCCAGGGATGTGTGGGTTAGGGTGGATTGGCCGTGCTAAATTGTCCTGTAGTGCCCAGGGATGTGCGGGTTAAGGTGGATTGGCCGTGCTAAATTGTCCCGTAGTGCCCAGGGATGCGCGGGTTTGGGTGGATTGGCCGTGCTAAATTGTCCCGTAGTGCCCAGGGATGCGCTGGTTTGGGTGGATTGGCCGTGCTAAATTGTCCCGTAGTGCCCAGGGATGCGCGGGTTTGGGTGGATTGGCCGTGCTAAATTGTCCCGTAGTGCCCAGGGATGCGCTGGTTTGGGTGGATTGGCCGTGCTAAATTGTCCCGTAGTGCCCAGGGATGTGCGGGTTTGGGTGGATTGGCCGTGCTAAATTGTCCCGTAGTGCCCAGGGATGCGCGGGTTTGGGTGGATTGGCCGTGGGAAATACATGGTCACAGGTAGAGGGCTGGGTCTGGGTGGGATGCTCTTTGGAGGGTCAGTGTGGGCTCCATGGACCTGCTTCCACACTTGTAGGGATTCTACTCTCTGCTTGCCAGCCCCAGCAGCCAATCAGAGAGCCGTCGCCATGCTGACGGCCAGTCCGTATTGCACAAACCAATCAGCAACCTGTTGGGGGGCAGTTCTCAATCTGTAAACCGAATCACAGGGCAACAGCATCTCAGACATCCTCAAGCTGAGCAGCAGTGTAAACACAACTCACAATGAGATCTTTAAAGGTGCAGGAAGACCTTCTCCAGTTTAAAACAGTCCCAATACAAAGCAAAGAAAAATGAAACAAAATGTGTCTTAAAGAGCACAGTTTTCCTCCCCGGGTAGAAATTGGTGTGATCATCTGAAATTTGGCTTCTTGCATTGAAGGTCCAGATTGTAAGAGGAAGGGGTTTCTCTCCCTCAACCTTATCCAGCCCCCACGCATCTGGAGAGGGTCACACTCTCTCAACTTCCTGAGAGATGAAGTAGCTGTTCATTTCTGTCTTCAATCAGAAGGTTTGGAAAAGGCGAAGTTTGCCAAAATTGCCCACAAGGACGGTAGGTAAACAAGGTCCCACAAAACACCCCGTTTCCATCGAGTCCTGTGTGATCGCTGGTTTACACAGCTCTCAGCACCACAGTCATATATACACTGTAATTATCCCGAACAAAACGCAAAAGAAGATGTTCCCTTGGATACTAATTGGGAGCTGCAGAACAACACTACACAAAGAACAGCATGGCTAACCGGGACTGTTAGATGTGGGGGGTGGGACAGTGTAGAGGGAGCTTTACTCTGTACCTAACCCCATGCTGTCCCCGTCCTGGGTGTGTGTGATGGGGGGGACAGTGTAGAGAAAGCTTTACTCTGCATCGAACCACATGCTGTCCCTGTGCCTGGGAGTATTTGATGTGGTGGGGGGTGGTGGTGTAGAAGGCAGCACACACTGGGGGAGAGAGAGGGGGCAGAGAGAGAGAGAGGGAGTTGGGGGGAGAGAGAGAGAGAGAGAGAGAGAGAGAGAGAGAGAGAGAGAGAGATGGAGTGGGAGAAAGACAGTGAGGGTCTGACAGATAGAAAGATGGAGGCAGACAGTTAGAGAGAGAGACAGAAACAGACAGAGTTGGAGTGAAAAAGAGAGATAGGAGAGAAAGTGGGAGAGAGGGTAACACGAGTGAGTGAAGACTGACAGGGAGGTAGCTGGAGAGAGCGAGAGAGAGAGGAGAGAGAGAGAGAGAGACAGACAATGGGGTAGACAGAGAGAGAGAGAGTGAGGCAGAGGGAGACGCAGCGAGAGGAAAGCCAGGGGGAGGGTTTCGGAGAGGTTCCCTAAACTGTGGGCCGCCCCCACCCACATCAGCTGAAGGTACAGCCACATGTGATGGGAGTCGGAAAGACCGGCACCAGACAGGGGTGACAGAGATAGGGAGGGGGTGTAGGGGGATGGAGGGGGTGACAGAGATAGGGAGGGGGTGTAGGGGGATGGAGGGGGTGACAGAGATAGGGAGGGGGTGTAGGGGGATGGAGGGGGTGACAGAGATAGGGAGGGGGTGTAGGGGGCTGTAGGGGGTGACAGAGATAGGGAGGGGGTGTAGGGGGATGGAGGGGGTGACAGAGATAGGGAGGGGGTGTAGGGGGATGGAGGGGGTGACAGAGATAGGGAGGGGTGTAAGGGGCTGGAGGGGGTGACAGAGATAGGGAGGGGGAGTAGGGGGCTGGAGGGGGTGACAGAGATAGGGAGTGGGAGTAGGGGGCTGCAGAGGGTGACAGAGATAGGGAGGGGGTGTAGGAGGCTGGAGGGGGTGACAGAGATAGGGAGGGGGTGCAGGAGGATGGAGGGGGTGACAGAGATAGGGAGGGGGTGTTGTGGGCTGGAGGGGGTGACAGAGATAGGGAGGGGGTGTAGGGGTGACAGAGATAGGGAGGGGGTGTAGGGGTCTGGACGGGGTGACTGAGATAGGGAGGGGGAGTAGGGGGCTGGAGAGGGTGACAGAGATAGGGAGGGGGTGTAGGGGTCTGGAGGGGGTGACAGGGATAGGGAGGGGATGTAGGGGGCTGGAGGGGGTGACAGAGATAGGGAGGGGGTGCAGGGGGGTGACAGAGACAGGGAGGTGGTTTACGGGGCTGGAGGAGGGGTGAGTGACGAGGGGGACAGGGGTGGGGAGTGGGGATCAGAGTCATGATCAGGATGTGACCTGTAGCCATGCTTGTCCCCCCCCCACCCCCGGTAGGTGGTGCACCGGCTGTCGATGCCAAACCTTCGGGATGAGCTGCACCATTCCGGCTGGAACTCCTGCAGCAGCTGCTACGGGGACCCTTCCAAACAGCGGAATCGGCTGATCCTGCCCTCGCTGATCTCCTCCAGGATCTACGTGATCGACGTGGAGACGGATCCCCGAGCCCCCCGGCTGTTTAAGGTCAGGTTAGGGGGGGTTGGCTGTGGGAGACAAACCCGCTCGGTTGTCCCCGGCCTGGAGGGGCTGGGTGGACGTGAATGGGGGGGAAGCTGGGCCGTCCAGATGGTAACATTACGTGGAGGACTAGGATCCGAACCTCACCCTGGCCTCTGGTGGAATTTCAGTTCCAAACAACAGAACAAAGAACAAAGAAAATTACAACACAGGAACAGGCCCTTCGGCCTTCCAAGCCGGCACCGATCCAGATCCTCTGTCTAACCTGTCATCTATTTTCTAACAGTCTGTGTCTATTTGCTCCCAGCCCATCCATGTACCTGTCCAGATTAAAAGACACTAACGTGTCTGCGTCTACCACCTCCGCTGGCAATGTGTTCCAGGCGCCCACCACCCTCTGTGTAAAGAACTTTCCACGTATATCTGCCCTAAACTTTCCTCCTCTCACTTTGAACTCATGACCCCTAGTAATTGAGTCCCCCACTCTGGGAAAAAGCTGCTTGCTATCCACCCTGTCTATACCCCTCATGATTTTGTAGACCTCAATCAGGTCCCCCCTCAATCTCCGTCTTTCTGATGAAAATAATCCTGATCTACTCAACCTCTCTTCATAGCTAGCACCCTCCATACCAGGCAGCATCCTGGTGAGCCTCCTCTGCACCATCTCCAAAGCATCCACATCCTTTTGGTAATGTGGCAACCAGAACCGTACACAGTACTCTAAATGTAGCCGAACCAAAGTCTTATACACGTATTATTCCGTGAATGAAATCTGCATTTGCAAGCCATTGTTAATGGGGTCTATCGCTGCTTGTGGTAAATGCGCCCATTAGGGGGTGGCTGAAGGCAGGGGGTAGGAAATTTGCCATCATGACTTTGTACGGGCTGACAACTCATTGCAGACTCCAACAATGGCCAGGACAACGGCTGACAGGCCTCCGAAACAGCTCGGGGCCCACACGCTCGCTTCAAGGGGCAATTACACAGAGGGAGGGGGTGACAGACATGGGGACGGGTGTGGGGGCTTGAGGGGGTGACAGGGATAGGGAGGGGGTTGAGTGGGTGACAGAGATAGGGAGGGGTTGTAGGGGGTGACAGGGATAGGGAGGGCGTGTAGGGGGCAGTAGCGGGTGACGGAAATGGGGAGTGGGTGTATGGGGGTGACAGAGATAGCGAGGGGTGACAGGGATAGGGTGGGTGTATGGGGGTGACAGAGATAGGGAGTGGGTGTATGGGGGTGACGGAGATAGGGAGGGGGTGTAGTGGGTGACAGGGATAGGGAGGGGGTGTAGGGGCTGGAGGGGGTGACAGAGATAGGGAGGGGGTGTAGTGGGTGACAGGGATAGGGAGGGGGTGTAGGGGCTGGAGGGGGTGACAGAGATAGGGAGGGGGTGTAGGGGGCTGTAGGGGGTGACAGGGATAGGGAGGGGGTGTAGGGGGCTGGAGGGGGTGACAGAGATAGGGAGGGGGTGTAGTGGGTGACAGGGATAGGGAGGGGGTGTAGGGGGCTGTAGGGGGTGACAGGGATAGGGAGGGGGTGTAGGGGGCTGGAGGGGGTGTAGGGGCTGGAGGAGGTGACAGAGATAGGGAGGGGGTGTAGGGGGCTGGAGGGGGTGACAGAGATAGGGAGGGGGTGTAGGGGGATGGAGGAGGTGACAGAGATAGGGAGGGGGTGTAGGGGGCTGGAGGGGGTGTAGGGGCTGGAGGGGGTGACAGAGATAGGGAGGGGGTGTATGGGATGGAGGGGGTGACAGAGATAGGGAGGGGGTGTAGATTGTGGGGGGGGGCTGTTGGGGGTGGGGTCTGTGCTGTGACTGATCCAGTCTGTGCTGCGGTGTTTGCAGGTTGTGGAGCCGAGGGATCTCTCTGAGAAATGTAACTTGGCTAATCCACACACCTCTCACTGCCTGGCCAATGGCGAGGTGATGATCAGCACCATGGGGGATCCCAACGGAAATGGCAAAGGTAACACCCCCTCCCTATACCGCTCCCAGTACAGTTCCTGCTTCCCTGCGGCCCCCACCCCTAGCTTGACGTGTCTTTGTGTTCTGTAGGTGGTTTTGTCCTGCTGGATGGAGAGACGTTCGAAGTGAAGGGCAACTGGGAGCAGGATGGGCACGCTGCCCCCTTTGGCTATGACTTTTGGTACCAGCCTCGACACAATGTGATGATTAGCACAGAGTGGGGAGCACCGAAAGCTCTGATTGATGGCTTCAAGATCGAAGATGTGCAGGCCGGTGAGGGAGTGAGAACGGGAAATGATGCTCCTGCTCCTCGTCCTATTGTTCAATACCCGCCAACACCCCGCACATTCCTCTCTCCCTCATGTGTCCGTACAACTTCCCACCTTTAATGTATCTGCTCCCCACTCCCCGCGGGAGCGAGCCTCCCATTCTCCCCCGCACCCCATGGGAGCCAGTCCCCCATTCTCCCCCCAACCCCACTCCCTACGGGAGCCATGCTAAATTGCCCCATAGTGCCCAGGGATGTGCAGGTTAGGATGGATTGGCTGTGGGAAGTGCAGAGTTACAGGGATAGGGTAGGGGGGTGGGTGTGGGTGGGATGCTGCTTGGAAGGATCAGTGTGGATCTGATGGGCCATATGGTCTACTTTCACACTCTAGGGATTCTATGTCCATATACCATCCCCCATACACCAGACTATCTTATCACATAGTCTGCTAACATACACAACACATTGTCAGCTATTAACAGCTATTGACCCTCCTAGCCAGATCATTACCCACCCCTTTGTCTGTCCAACTGTTCTCTCTCTTCAACTTCTACTATTTACTCCTTAGACCCCTCTTCCCACCCTACCTCTGCGTAAAAACTGACATGTTCCTCACTCCTATCAGTTCTGAAGAAGGCTCTCTTCTTCCGAAACGTTAACTCTGATTGCTCTCCACTGGGCGAGGCATGTTCCGGACCTGCTGAGCTTTCCTGTGGGCGACTGTGCCATCAGAGATGGTGGATAGTCTGCTTCCTCTTGAGTCAGATATCTCAAAGTTTGTTTACAAGGACAACTACTCGCGAGGCTGAGATGTGACGCATGCACAGAGGGTCTGGCTCTGCACTGGCTGATGGTACGTGGACATGGCAATGGGTGACAGAACGCGAGCTGGGATTCCATACCAGAATATCATGGCGGTAACTCTTAAAGGGACAGGCCTGAGGGGGTCAGAAATTGGTGTGACGCCACAGTAATCTGGGAGTAACTGGTTTCTTTTCTCCCCCACACCCAACCAGGACTCTATGGTCACTGTCTCCATGTCTGGGATTGGGCCAAGCACACCAGGGTGCAGACTATTGACCTTGGGCAAGAGGGTGCGATCCCCCTGGAGATCCGCTTCCTCCACAATCCGGCTGCAGCAGAGGGGCTGGTTGGCTGTGCCCTGAACAGCTCTGTGTTTCGCTTCTACAAGACAGAGGTACAGTGGCCTGGATGGAGCTGCATGGGGAGGAGAGGAGGGGAAAGAGGAGGGCCTCGCGGTATCAGTGCCTCCTGCTGGTGGGCTGCGGGACAGGCTCGTCAAGGATCTGAGCTCCCTGCCCATGTGCAGTTCCACAAAGTCTGGGCTGTGTTGTGTGTGCATGTGCGTCTGTGTGAGAGAAAAAAGAGAGTCCGAAGGTTTCCTCTGCACGATGTCTGGGCTGTGTGTGTGTGTGAGGGTCCGTACAGTGTTGGGGCTGAGAGGCTGTCTGAGAGTGGGTGGGTGTGGGGGTCTGTACAGTCTCCCCTCACTGTTTCAGCCATCCGTCTGGTTTTTAAATCTGCTGTGTTTCCCCCCCAACCACCACACCATGCAGCAGGGAGACTGGGCAGCGGAGAAAGTGATCACTGTGCCCAGTAAGCGGGTACAGGGTTGGATCCTGCCAGAAATGCCAGGCAAGTAATGTTTGTACCTGAGACGGGTGCGATCGGTATTACCCCCTCCCTGCCCCTGCGTCCGGCTGGACATATGACAGAAAGCAGAGGCCATTCAGCCCTGATTTGCCCTTCGATAGGATCGCAGCTGAGCCTCAATCTCTCAGCGCCCTCTTTCAGCTCATTCCCTTTACCGCTCGCTGCCTTAAACATCCCCACCAACAACCCGACACCCACGGCTGGTCATGGGATCTTCCTGTGCGCACATCAGCCGGCACGTTTCTGTACCAGGCTGCTGTGAGAGCGCTTCCGCTCGCCAGATTGGGAAAGGCGCGACAGAAATGCAGAGCTGTGTGTGCTCTACATTTTGGTAGCGCCTTCCCTGCTAACCCAACGGGACCAGCCCTAGGGGTCGGGGGATGCGGAGGTGGTGAGTGTTCGAGTCTCACCCTGCCCACACAAAAAAATACAACACCTTGCCCTGATACCAGAGGTTTCCTGAGGAGGGGGTTCGGGGGGGGAAACATAACAGAGATAGGGAGGGGGTGTAGGGGGGGACAGAGCTAGGGAGGGGGTGTAGGGGGATGGAGGGGGTGACAGGGATAGGGAGGGGGTGTAGGGGGACGGAGGGGGTGACAGAGATAGGGAGGGGGTGTAGGGGGTGACAGAGATAGGGAGGGGGTGTAGGGGGCTGGAGGGAGTGACAGAGACAGGGAGGGGGAGTAGGGGGTGACAGAGATAGGGAGGGGATGTAGGGGGATGGAGGGGGTGACAGGGATAGGGAGGGGGTGTAGGGGGCTGGAGGGGGTGACAGAGATAGGGAGGGGGTGTAGGGGGTGACAGAGCTAGGGAGGGGATGTAGGGGGATGGAGGGGGTGACAGGGATAGGGAGGGGGTGTAGGGGGACGGAGGGGGTGACAGAGATAGGGAGGGGGTGTAGGGGGTGACAGAGATAGGGAGGGGGAGTAGGGGGTGACAGGGATAGGGAGGGGGTGTAGGAGACGGAGGGGGTGACAGAGATAGCGAGGGGGTGTAGGGGGACAGAGGGGGTGACAGAGATAGGGAGGGGGTGTAGGGGACGGAGGGGGTGACAGAGATAGGGTGGAGGTGTAGGGGGCTGGAGGGGGTGACAGAGATAGGGAGGGGGTGCAGGGAGCTGGAGGGGGTGACAGAGAATGGGAGGGGGTGACAGAGATAGGGAGGGGGAGTAGGGGGTGACAGAGACAGGGAGGGGTGTAGGGGGCTGGAGGGGGTGACAGAGATAGCGAGGGGGTGTAGGGGGACAGAGGGGGTGACAGAGATAGGGAGGGGGTGTACGGGGGTGGAGTGGGTGGTAGAGAGAGGGAGGGGGTGTAGGGGGCAGGAGGGGGTGACACAGATAGGGAGAGGTGTAGGGGGCTGGAGGGGGTGACAGAGATAGGGAGGGGGTGTAGGGGGCTGGAGGGGGTGACAGAGATAGGGAGGGGGTGTATGGGGTTGCAGGGGGTGACAGAGATAGGGAGGGGGTGTAGGGGGATGGAGGGGGTGACAGAGATAGGGAGGGGGTGTAGGGGGTGACAGAGATAGGGAGGGGGTGTAGGGGGTCGGAGGGGGTGACAGAGATAAGGAGGGGGTATAGGGGGCTGGAGGGGGTGACAGAGATAGGGAGGGGTTGTAGGGGGTGACAGAGATAGGGAGGGGGTGTAGGGGGCTGAAGGGGGTGACAGAGATAGGGAGGGGGTGTAGGGGGTGACAGAGATAGGGAGGGGGTGTAAGGGGCTAGAGGGGGTGACAGACATAGGGAGGGGGTGTAGGGGGATGGAGGGGCTGACAGAGATAGGGTGGCGGTGTAGGGGGCTGGAGGGGGTGACAGGGATAGGGAGGGGGTGTAAGGGCTGGAGGGGGTGACAGAGATAGGGAGGGGGAGTAGGGGGATGGTGGGGGAGGTAGAGATAGGGAGGGCGTGTAGGTGGCTGGAGAGGGTGACAGAGATAGGGAGAGGGTGACAGAGATAGGGAGGGGGTGTAGGGGGATGGTGGGGGTGACAGAGATAGGGAGGGGTTGTAGGTGGATGGAGGGGGTGACAGGGATAGGGAGGGGGTGTACGGGGGTGGAGTGGGTGGTAGAGAGAGGGAGGGGGTGTAGGGGGCAGGAGGGGGTGACACAGATAGGGAGAGGTGTAGGGGGCTGGAGGGGGTGACAGAGATAGGGAGGGGGTGTAGGGGGCTGGAGGGGGTGACAGAGATAGGGAGGGGGTGTATGGGGCTGCAGGGGGTGACAGAGATATGGAGGGGGTGACAGAGATAGGGAGGGGGTGTAGGGGGTGACAGAGATAGGGAGGGGGTGTAGGGGGTCGGAGGGGGTGACAGAGATAAGGAGGGGGTATAGGGGGCTGGAGGGGGTGACAGAGATAGGGAGGGGTTGTAGGGGGTGACAGAGATAGGGAGGGGGTGTAGGGGGCTGAAGGGGGTGACAGAGATAGGGAGGGGGTGTAGGGGGTGACAGAGATAGGGAGGGGGTGTAAGGGGCTAGAGGGGGTGACAGACATAGGGAGGGGGTGTAGGGGGATGGAGGGGCTGACAGAGATAGGGTGGCGGTGTAGGGGGCTGGAGGGGGTGAGAGAGATAGGGAGGGGGTGTAAGGGCTGGAGGGGGTGACAGAGATAGGGAGGGGATGTAGGGGGATGGTGGGGGAGGTAGAGATAGGGAGGGCGTGTAGGTGGCTGGAGAGGGTGACAGAGATAGGGAGAGGGTGTAGGGGGCTGGAAGGAGTGTCAGAGATAGGGAGGGGGTGTCGGGGGATGGTGGGGGTGACAGAGATAGGGAGGGGTTGTAGGGGGATGGAGGGGGTGACAGGGATAGGGAGGGGGTGTAGGTGGACGGAGGGGGTGACAGAGATAGGGAGGGGGTGTAAGAGATAGGGAGGGGGTGTAGGGGCTGACAGAGATAGGGTGGCGGTGTAGGGGTTGGAGGGGGTGACAGGGATAGAGAGTGGGTGGAGGGGGTGACAGGGATAGGGAGTGGGTGTAGGGGCCGGAGGTGGTGGTACGGAGTGGGTGTAGGGAGCTGCTTGATCAGCAGATAAGGTATTGCAATGAATGTCGGGGCAGGTTCAGGATCAGGGTCAGGGGTTCCTGCTCCCTGTACTCTCTGGCTGTTTTCAATAGGGTTAGGCGGAAGGTCAGAGGTTAGGGCTGCGATTAGGATGAGGGAGGAGGTTCAGTGAGTTAGGATCAGGGTTGTGGCCAGCGTCTGGGTTGGGTTGGGGTCTCGGTCAGTGTCAGGGATTAGCTTTAGGATCTGGGGTCAGTGTCCCGGTTACAGTCAAGGTCAGGGTTGAGTTAAGGTCTAGGTCAGGGGTTAGGTTTTGGTTCAGGGGTCAGTATCGGCTACGGTCTAGGTCAGGGGTCAGGTTTAGGGTCGGGGGTCAGTGTCCCGGTTACAGTCAGGGTCAGGGTTGGGTTAGGGTCTCGGTCAGGGTCAGGGGTCCCTGCTCTGCCTCCCCTATGTGACTCCTTTCTCCCTTCGCACAGGCCTCATCACGGATATCCTCATATCCCTGGACGATCGCTTCCTGTACTTCAGTAACTGGTTGCACGGAGATATCCGCCAGTACGACATCTCGGATACTCGGAACCCCCGGATGGTGGGTCAGGTAAGGAACGGTGGCATTCCCCCCGCCCAACCCCCTGGTCAGTTAACCGAGGGCAAGAGCACTAAGCAATAGCATGGAGGTGGGAATCTGAAACACAAAAGGGCCCAGTGGAGATCGACAGGGGTTTCCACGTTGGGACCCACAACTATTCCCGCGATACGCTGCCGGGCTGGGTGAAGGAACTGATGGCACTGTTGCTAAGTTTGCAGACGTGATAGTTGGAGGGGTGAGTAGTGTTGAGGAGGCAGGGAGGCTGCAGAAGGACCCTGACAGGCCGAGGAGAGTGGGTAGAGAGATGGAATGCAATGTCAGGAACGTGTGAGGTGATGCAATTTGGTCGGAAGTGCAGTGGTGCAGGTTATTTTCCTAATGGGGTAAAGCCTTCAGAATTCCGAAGCGCAGAGGGGTCGGGAGTCCCAGTCCGGGATTATCCCACGGGTCTGGTTCCATTCATTCGGACAGGGCTACAGCAGGGGATGTGCTGCAGGGGCCTGTGTAAGGATTCTTCGGAATATCGCGCGCGGTTCTGGGCTCCCGCATCTAAGGAAGGAGGCGCTGGCCTTAGTGGGAAGTTAACAAAGGATAATCCTGGGAATGTCATATGAGGAGAGGGTGAGGATGAGCTGGAGGGTGGGACCTGCAGAATGCTGAGAGGCCTGGATAGAGCGGGAAGATGTTTCCAGGAGCGGGAGAGACCGGGACCAGAGAGCACAGCCTCAGGGTGAAGGGGCGGCCATGTAGAACTGAGTTCAGGAGGAGATAATGGGAACTGCAGATGCTGGAGAATCCAAGATAATAAAATGTGAGGCTGGATGAACACAGCAGGCCAAGCAGCATCTCAGGAGCACAAAAGCTGACGTTTCGGGCCTAGACCCTTCATCTGATGGGAAACGTCAGCTTTTGAGCTCCTGAGATGCTGCTTGGCCTGCTGTGTTCATCCAGCCTCACATTTTATTATCTTTGAGTTCAGGAGGAATCTCTTTAGCCGGAGGTCCAGCATGTGAAGCACGTTGCTGCTGAAGGAGGCGAAGTCACTGAGTGTATGTGAGGCAGGGATAGAGGGGTTTTTGATTGGCGAGGGGTGGGGGTCAAGGATTACAGGAAAGAACGGAGGCACGGGGGTGGTTGAGAGACAAAATCAGCCGCGGTCAGCAGATTGGGAAGGCCAGGACTGGTCTGCACTTCAATACGATCATGGCTGCTCATGTAACTCAAACCCCGAAATCTCACTGTCCTCGGCAACAGCTAATATCTACCTCCTTCTTGAAAACACAGTCTTTCGGTCTCAAACGCTCCCTGAATTTCACAGGCTCCCCGCTCTCTGGGTGAAGACATTTCTCCTCAAGCCAGTCCTCAAACCTTAAAATTATCCGCCCTGGTGTGGGCCACCACCCCCAGTCATCAGGAACATCCAGCCCGTGTTTACCCGCTGTCTCGTCCCGTTGGGATTTAAGAGGCTGCTGCGAGATCTCACCCAGCCCACTATTCCAAACTCCAGCAAATACAATTCGAACCCACACGATCTCTCCCTCTGACATTAGTCCCTAGTTGGTAAACCTTCACTGGACTCTTTCACGGCCAGAACATCCTCCTGCAGAAACAGACCCTTCAGTCTAACTCATCTGCACTGACCCAGACATCCTAAATTAATCCAGCCCCATATACCAGCACTCGGCCCCTCTCCCTCTAACCCCTTCCTATCCATGTCCCCATCCTGATGCCCTTTAAATGCTGTAACTGTACCAGCCCCCACCCACTTCCTCCTTCCATACACACACTACCCTCTGTGTGAAAAAGTTACCCCTCAGGTCCCTTTCCCCTCTCACCTTAAACCTATGCCCCTCTAGTTTTGGACTCCCCCTACCCCTGGGGGAAAAGGCTTTGTCTATCCCCCCTACCCATGTCCCTCATGGGTTTATAAACCTCTATAAGGTCCCCCCCTCAGCCTCCGACACTCCGGGGAAAACAGCCCCAGCCGCTCCCTGTAGCTCAAACCCTCCAACATCCCTGTAAATCTTTCCTGACCCTTTCACAACATCCTTCCTGTAGCAGGGAGACCGGGATTGGACGCAGTATTCCCAAAGTGGCCCTAACCAATGTCCTGTACAGCCGCAACATGACCCTCCCAGCTCCCTCTACTCAACGCACTGACCCATAAAGGCGAGCGTACCGAACACCAGATTCAGTACCAGGGATGGTCTTGCAGTTGCTGCATGCACCCCCCCTCACACACACACCCCCCTCACACACACACCCCCCCTCACACACACACCCCCCCTCACACACACACCCCCCCTCACACACACACCCCCCCTCACACACACCCCCCCCCCTCACACACACACCCCTCACACACACACACCCCTCACACACACACCCCCCTCACACACACACCCCCCTCACACACACCCCCCTCACACACACACCCCCTCACACACACACTCCCTCACACACACACACACACCCTCACACACACCCTCACACACACACACCCACTCACATACACACACCCTCACACACACAAACCCTCACACACACCCACTCACACACACACTCCCTCACACACCCACCCTCTCACACACCCTCACACACACACACCCACTCACATACACACACCCTCACACACACAAACCCTCACACACACCCACTCACACACACACTCCCTCACACACCCACCCTTTCACACACCCTCACACACACACACACACACACCCACTCACACACACACCCTCACACACACACACCCTCACACTCACACTCACACACTCACACACACACTCTCACACACACCCACACACACATACACACCCTCACACACACACAGACACACACACACCCACTCACATACACACACCCTCACACACACAAACCCTCACACACACCCACTCACACACACACTCCCTCACACACACACCCTCTCACACACCCACTCACACCCTCACCCACACACTCACACACATCCTCACACACACACACACATACAGATACACCCTCACACACACATACCCTCACTCACACACACACACACAAAGACACACACCCTCAGACACAGACACACACCCTCAGACACATACACACACCCTCACACACATACACACATACCCTCACACACACAGACACACAAACACATACACTCACACACACACACCCTTACACACGCACACACCCCCTCACATACACACACCCTCACACAACACACACACTCACACACACACACCCCCTCTCTCACACACACACACACACGTAAACACACAGACCCACACAGGAGGGGGTGTCGGGGAATGGAGGGGATGACAGGGATAGGGAGGGGGTGTAGGAGCCTTTGGGGGATAACGGGGATAGGGAGGGGGTGTAGGGGGCTGGAGGGGTGACAGAGACAGGGAGGACGTGTAGGAGCTGGAGGGGGTGAGTGAGTTGGTGGGATGTTGGCGGGATGGAGGGGGTGACAGAGATAGGGAGGGGGTGTAGGGGTATGGAGGGGGTGACAGAGATAGGGATGGGGTGTAGGAGCTGGCGGGGGTGATAGAGATGGGGAGGGGGTGTAGGGGGTGATAGAGATAGGGAGGGAGTGTAGGGGGCTGGAGGGTATGACAGAGATAGGGAGGGGGTGTAGGGGGCTGGACGGGGTGACAGAGATAGGGAGGGGGTGTAGGGGGATGGTGGGGGTGACAGAGATAGGGAGGGGGTGTAGGGGGATGGAGGGGGTGACAGAGATAGGGAGGGGGTGTTGGGGGATGGAGGGGGTGACAGGTATAGGGAGGGGTGTAGGGGAATGGAGGGTATGACAGAGATAGGGAGGGGGTGTAGGGGGATGGAGGGGGTGACAGAGATAGGGAGGGGGTGGAGGGGGTGTAGGGGGATGGAGGGGGTGACAGTGATAGGGAGGGGGTGTAGGGGTCTGGAGGGGGTGACAGAGATAGGGAGGGGGTGTAGGGGGTGACAGGTATAGGGAGGGGTGTAGGGGAATGGAGGGTATGACAGAGATAGGGAGGGGCTGTAGGGGGCTGGAGGGGGTGACAGAGATAGGGAGGGGGTGTAGGGGGCTGGAGGGGGTGACAGAGATAGGGAGGGGGTGTAGGGGGATGGAGGGGGTGACAGAGATAGGGAGGGGGTTGTAGGGGAATGGAGGGTATGACAGAGATAGGGAGGGGGTGTAGGGGGCGACAGAGATAGGGAGGGGGTGTAGGGGTCTGGAGGGGGTGACAGAGATAGGGAGGGGGTGTAGGGGTCTGGAGGGGGTGACAGAGATAGGGAGGGGGTGTAGGGTCTGGAGGGGGTGACAGAGATAGGGAGGGGGTGTAGGGGGATGGAGGGGGTGACAGAGATAGGGAGGGGGTGTAGGGGTCTGGAGGGGGTGACAGAGATAGGGAGGGGGTGTAGGGTCTGGAGGGGGTGACAGAGATAGGGAGGGGGTGTAGGGGGGATGTAGCGGGTGACAGAGATCGGGAAATGGAAGCCTGAAAGGGGCACTGGGATAGCAGAGGGTATTGGACCCGAGGCAGGATGGGACACTGGGCAGGGCTGATGGAGCGCACAGTTGTCGGGGGGGACCCAAAACCTTTCGCGGCCTGGAAGAGGATAATTTATTTGCGGAATAACTTAACTTTTGCCTCTAGATTTTTATTGGCGGTTGCATCTTGAAGGGAGGGCCTGTGACGGTTCTGGAAGACAAGGAGATGAAGAGTCAGCCTGAGGCCTGCATCGTACAGGTGAGGAGATTACTCACCACTGCTCCTGGACTCCCATCCTTTCTGAAGATCCTACTGCTTTTTAAAAAAATATATTTATTATTTGGATGTGAAATAATTCGCCGAGAGACCGGTATCTTTTCGCCAGGACACCTTGTATTTACGAAGGAATGGTCCTTGACCGTTGTGTGGTCATCTCCAGTGAGGTACCAGTGATAATGGGAACTGCAGATGCTGGAGAATCCAAGATAATAAAAATGTGAGGCTGGATGAACACAGCAGGCCCAGCAGACCCTCTGATGAAGGGTCCAGGCCCGAAACGTCAGCTTTTGTGCTCCTGAGATGCTGCTGGGCCTGCTGTGTTCATCCAGGCTCACATTTTATAATTCAGTGAGGTACCATCTTTTTTATGTCAACCACTGCGCCCTGATTGAACCAGATTTGGAGCTCCAAATTGGGGAACTCATACTCTGCTAGGTTCAGCTGACTGACCTTGTTACGCTCAGTATAGGATCATGCTGGATTAATTACCCTTCCATTGCTCATCCTTAAGAAGGTGGGCGTGAGCCACCATCTTGAACCACTGCAGTTTTACCCCCCCCACCCCCGCATGGTGGAGGGACACACTGCCCTTAGGGAGGGAGTTCCAGGATTTTGACCCTAAAGGGACGGCCGATATATTTCCGAGTCAGGATGGTATGTGAGGGGGGGGGGGGGGGTTGGGATCGAGGGGGTGAACTTTCAGGGGGACTGGGGGTCCCATGTACCTGCTGCCCCTTGTCCCCCTCCAGGGGCTAGAGGTCCCGGGTTTGGAAGGAGCTGACTTGGGGAGTCGCTGTAGAGGGTACACACTGCTGCGACTGAGTGTCGGGGGCGGAGGGAGCGGGTGCTTGTGGATGCGGAGCCAATCTGGGCAGGGTGGTGGGGAGGGGTGCTTTGTCCCAGTTCAGTTTCTCAAGTGTTGTCGGAGCTGCCCCCCATTAATGGCAAGTGGGGGTCGGAGGGGGCATTCCCTCGCAATCCCACCTTGTCGATGGTGGGACAGGCTTTGGGGGAAAGAGTCAGGAGAGGAGTTACTTGCTGACCAGACTGACGCAAGGGGAGAACCCGGAGTAGTTAGGATTATATTCAGCGGGCGTTTCCAAGGATGAGGAGAGGTGGGGGAGCAGAATCTCAGAGAAACCTATCAAATTCGAAGACAGGAGGAAGGATGTTCCTGATAGTAGGAACTGCAGATGCTGGAGAATCCAAGATAACAAGGTGTGGAGCTGGATGAACACAGCAGGCCAAGCAGCATCAGAAGAGCAGGATGGCTGACGTTTCGGGTCTGGACCCTTCTTCAGAAACCTTTTTGAAGAAGGGTCTAGGCCTGAAACGTCAGCCTTCCTGCTCCTCTGATGCTGCTTGGCCTGCTGTGTCCATCCAACTCCACACCTTGTTATCTCAGGGTGTTCCTGATGTTGGGGGAGTCCAGGGGGCGTCACAGTCTAAAGGAATGGGATGGGGACTGAGATGAGGCAGAATTGTCTTCAACCAGAGAGCGGGGAGCCCTGAGGGATTCTCCGCCCGCAGAAAGCGAACATGGGCCCAGAGCATGGGAACGTTCTCAAGAAGCAGTTGGGTTCGGATCTAAAGGGATCGAAGGGTATGGGGAGAGAAAATGGGAAGAGGGGACTGAGTTAGATATTCAGCCACCGACTGGAGGAGGAGGCTTGAAGGGCTGAATGGCCTGCTCCTATTTTCTACGGTACTCTGAATTTCCAGCCTCTGATTCGCTGCTGAGATGAGTGAGGCAAGGTTTTTAAACAAGCTCATTGGTACTTGGAACAAGCTCCCAGGAGAGGCAGTTGAAACAGAGGTAATGTCCAGGAGCATTTAGGAGCAGTGGGGATATGGCCCACATGCAGGTAGATGGGATGGTTTACAACGGTCAGTCGAAACATGGTGGGCCGAAGGGCCTGTTCCTGTGCTGTACGGTTCTACATTCTATCACCCCATACTCTCTCATGTTCACACAGGGCACACGGATTTGGGGAGGACCCCAGATGATCCAGTTGAGTTTGGATGGGAAGCGTCTCTATGTGACCACGTCGCTGTACAGTGGGTGGGACAAACAGTTCTATCCTGACCTCCTCAGGTGGGTCCATCGTAGGGGAAATGGGAGGCAAATGGGCGGGGGGGGAACATAGCGGGTAAACGCACCCTCCTCCCACACCTGTTCCTAGACACTCCATGGCCACTTGGTCCATCAGAGGCCGCTGTCTCTCCCAACCCCCCCCACCCCATGCCTCCATTTTTAGATCCCAACGTACCTGCTAGGTTTTGAGGGACTCCCTCCCCTTCCCACTCAACACTCCAAGGAAACCCGACCTCACTCCTCCCACTCCTCATTCCAAGGGACTCACGCTCCTTCTCCCACACTCCGAGGGACACCCCCTCTCCCTCCCTCACTCCGAGGGACCCTCCTCATTCCGAGGAACAGGCATTCCCTCTCCCACGCTCTGAGAGACTCATGCTCCTTCTCCCACACACTGAGGGATACTCCCCCCGTCACTTTCCAAATCACATTACCCTGAGGGACACCCTCCTCACCCCAAGGGAGTTTCCTCCCCTCCCTCATTCCGAGGAACCCATGCTCCCTCTCCCACACACTAAGGGATACTACCCCCCCCTCACTCTCCAAGATGCTACATCACTCTGAGGGACGCTACATCACTCTGAGGAACACCCTCCTCAGCCCGAGGGAGCCTCCTCCCCTCCCTCATTCTGAGTCACTCACCCTGCCCCCTCCCACATCCAAGGGATACCCTCCTCCTCCCTCACTCCAACGGCCCATACCTCACTCTAAGGAACACCCACACCGTTCCCTCCCTCTCTCCAAGGAAACCCCTGTCCCTCATGCCAAGACACACTCCCTCCCCATCACTCCGACTGAGTCCCCTCCCACTCCCACACTCTGGGGGGAACCCCCTCCTTTACTGAGACTTACTGCCCTCTGTGACCCACTGCCCCCGCCCAACCCATACCGTGTTGGTCCTGCCCCTGGACGCCCAGCCCCCCCTCCCTTGTGAGCCTTGACCCTGTGCGCCATGTGTTTACAGGGAAGGGTCGGCCATGCTGCGTGTGGATGTGGATACAGAGAAGGGAGGCCTGAAAATCGACGAGAGCTTCTTGGTGAATTTCGGGAAGGAGCCGGATGGACCCTCCCTCGCCCACGAGGTGCGGTACCCCGGGGGTGACTGCAGTTCCGACATTTGGCTGTAGGGGAGCGCCCTTGAGCCGCGGCCAAGAAACCATTGGGGGTTGCCATCTTGGGGGAGGGGGGACTGGCATCCATTTTGTGTGACACCACAACCATGCAGTGGGCGTTCCAATGGAAGGTTTATTCTTGAAAATCAATAATCTCCCTTCTTCAGTTAGCAAGAGTTGATGTTAGAGACAGTAGGAACTGCAGATGCTGGAGAATCTGAGATAACACCGTCTGGAGCTGGATCAACACAGCAGGCCAAGCAGCATCAGAGGATCAGGAAGGCTGACGTTTCGGGCCTGGACCCTCCTTCAGAAAGTGAAGAAGGGTCTCAGCCGAAACGTCGGCTTTCCTGCTCCTCTGATACTGCCCGGCCTGCTGTGTTCATCTAGATGTTAGAGATGACTTGAAGGATCATTTGCTAGGCGCCTCTTCGGCTTTCCTTCTTTCCTGGGAGCTGGCCTATCCCTAATTGCCCCTTGAGAAAGTGACGGAGCCCCGTCTTCCGTGAGGGCAGAGGAAATGGGAGCAGAGGGATGTTCGGCTTCTCGGCGTTTCCCGTGCTGTCCTGGGCCCGTCCTCTCCACCTCCCGCCCCGCACCCCTCAAGTTTCCTAACCAAACCAAAATAACCCACGAGATTTAGGTCTCCGTGAGGAGACGGTTTCTCAGATCACCACGCCGATGGCATTGAGGGCGAAATCTCCTCTCCAACCCTCTCTCAACCATCTTGGAGGTGAGGGTGCAGGGAGAGTGTTGCAGTGTTGCAAAGGTCAACTCACCCAATGTAGAGGAAGCCACACCGGGTACAGTGGATGCAGTATACCACATTGGCAGATGTGCAGGTGAACCTCTGCTTAATGTGGAAAGTCATCTTGGGGCCTGGGATAGGGGTGAGGGAGGAGATGTGGGGGCAAGTGTAGCATTTCCTGCGGTTGCAGGGGAAGGTGCCGGGTGTGGTGGGGTTGGAGGGCAGTGTGGAGTGAACAAGGGAGTCACGGAGAGAGTGGTCTCTTATCTCCTACCTACTAACCTCATCCCACCTCCTTGACCTGTCCGTCTTCCCTGGACTGACCTATCCCCTCCCTACCTCCCCACCTATACTCTCTCCACCTATCTTCTTTTCTCTCCATCTTCGGTCCGCCTCCCCCTCTCTCCCTATTTATTCCAGAACCCTCACCCCATCCCCCTCTCTGATGAAGCGTCTAGGCCCGAAACGTCAGCTTTTGTGCTCCTGAGATGCTGCTGGGCCTGCTGTGTCCATCCAGCCTCACATTTTATTATCTTGGATTCTCCAGCATCTGCAGTTCCCATTATCACTAACACAAATCCTTTAGAGTTGTATTCAGCTCCTCAAGCAGGTCGCGCCCTCACCCCGGGCCAAACTTCAAACTCATGAACACAAGCAAAGCTGTGATCTCCTCAGTTCTCGGAATTTAACTACTTTTTTGTTTCGATCTTTCGTCGAGACACAATACACCTTTTGGGATGAAGATTTTGCCTGCCTTTTTACTGTCCTGCGAGTGCGTTCAACTTGTACTTTTGAAGGATGTTCTCTGCAGAGAGTTTTCTCTGAGTTTGCAATGATTTCCCCTTTCAGGAGATTTCGCTCAACGTACTGATTCTCTCAATGATATTGTGATTTTTCGCTCATATTGTAGAGATTTCAAATCTCGTCGGGTCTGTTGGAATTCAATTAATCAGAGTCTGGAAATTAAAAAAAACAATATTGCTGGCTGATGAGCTTTCCAAAGAGAGTGTCAAAATTGTTGCTTACGGCAAACTGCTTCACTTATGTCCTGTACATAAAAACAAGCAGCTCATCTTACAGTTGCTCATTCCTGCCTCAAGATTCACAGAAGGTTGGGGGTTCGGATCAGTGCTGAGGGGGTGGGCACTGTCTGAGGGTCGGCGCCAAGGGGGCGGGCACTGGCACACGGTCAGCACCGAGGGGGCAGACACCAGAGGGTCGGCACTGAGGGAGCAGGCTCCGGCGCAGGGTCAGCGCCGAGAGAGCGGGCACCGGCGCATGGTCAGCACCGAGGGAGCAGGCACTGCAGCGTCGGCACCGAGGGAGCAGGCACCGCAGGTCGGTGCCGAGGGAGTGGGCACCGGCGCAGGGTCAGTGCCGAGAGAACGGGTACCGGCACAGGGTCGGTGCCGAGGGAGCGGGCACCGGCACAGGGTCGGCGCCGAGAGAGCGGGCACCGGCGCATGGTCAGCACCGAGGGAGCAGACACCGGAGGGTCGGCGCAGAGGGAGTGGGCACCGGCACAGGGTTGGCGCTGAGGGAGCAGGTGTCAGAGGCAGAGCTGAGGAAGCATCCACAAACTACCTGCCCCTCCCCTGCCCCAGCTCACCTGGTGTCCTGAAGCCAATAGGTAACTGCCCACCAAACATCCTAAACAAGCCGGTGGTCTGCGCCATCATCAGTTACACGGCCATTAATGGGAGCGCACTGTGCAAGGGGAAAAAAAATGGTGGCCATGTTCCCGCTACGCCAACCATTTGGCAACTTTGAAAAGTAAGCCATCTCCGCGGCTATATCCCCAACCTCTTCCTCCACTATATCAATGACTGTATTGGCACCACGGCCTTGGACAGTTCATCCACTTCACTAACACCTTTCACCCCAACCTTAAGTTCACCTGGACCATCTCCGATACCTCTCTCTCCTTCCTGGACCTCTCTGTTTCCATCTCGGGCAACCACCTATAAACTAATATCTATTTCAAGCCCAGCGACTCCCATGGCTACCTAGAATACATCTCCTCCCACCCACCTTCCTTGCAAGAATGCCATCCCCTATTCCCAATTCCTCCACCTCCGCTGCATCTGATCCCAAGATGAGGCATCACAGATGTCCTCGTTTTCTCAAGGGTCACAATTTTCCCTCCACTGTGGTCAAAAACGCTCGCGTTTCTTGCACCTCTCAACCCCTACCCACCATAACAACAAAGATAGAACCCCTCCCTTGTCTATCAACCTCCAGATCCAACACATCATCCTCTGCCACTTCCACCACCTGCAATCTGACCCCACCACCAAGTATATATTTCCCTCCCCACCCTTTTCCTCCTTCCGGAGGGACCGCTCTCTCCGTGACTCCCTTATCCACAGCCCCACCACCCTCGGCACTTTTCCCTGCAATCGCAGGAAGTGCTACACCTGCCCTTACACCTCCCCGCCTTACCGCCATCGCAGGCCACATTAAACAGATGTTCACCTGCACATCCACTAATGTGGTATACTGTATCCGCTGTTCCCGATGTGGCCTCCTCTACATTGGGGAAACCAAGCGGAGGCTCTGGGACCGCTCTGTGGAACACCTACGCTCGGTTCGCGACAAACGACTGCACCTCCCAGTCGCGAACCACTTCAACACCCCGCTCCCATTCCTTTGACGACATGTCCATCCTGGGTCTCGTCCTGTGCCAGAACGATGCCACCCGAAGGTTTCAGGAACAGCAATTCATATTCCTCTTGGGAACCCTGCAGCCCAACGGTCTCAATGTGGACTTCACAAGCTTCAAAATCTCCCCAGCCCCGACCTCATCCCAAGACCAACCCTCCCTCTCATGCCCACCTCCTTGACTTGTCCATCTTCCTGTCCACCTCCCTCCCCACTGACCAACTCCCATCCCAACTCCCTCCCCACACACCTGTCCTGACTCCATCCCCACCTCCTTGACCTGTCCATCTTCCTGTCAACCACCCTGCCCATTGACCAACCCCCATCCTAACTTCCTTTCCCTCACCTGTCCTGACTCCCTCCCCACCTCCTTCACCTGTCCATCTTCCCATCCACCTCCCTCCCCACTGACTAACTCCCATCCCAACTCCCTCCCCACCTCCTTGACCTGTCCAGCTTCCCGTCCACCTCCCTCCCCACTGACCAACTCCCATCCCAACTCCATACCCACACTCACCTGTCCTGACTTGCTCCCCACCTCCTTGACCTGTCCGTCTTCCCTCCACCTCCCTCCCCACTGACCAGCTACCTCCTGACACTCCCTCCTTGACCTGTCCGTCTTCCCTCCACCTGCCTCCCCACTGACCAACTCCCTCCCCACAATCACCTCCTCCTTCACCTGTACTTCTTCCCTCCACCTCCTCCCCACACTCAGCTCCTCCTTCACCTGTCTGTCTTCCCTCCACCTCCCTCCCCACTGACCAACTCCCTCCCCACACTCACCTCCTCCTTCACCTGTCCGTCTTCCCTCCACCTATCTGCTCCTCCATCCACCTTCTATCACCTTCCCCCTCTCTATTTATTTGAGTCCCCTTCTCCTCTCCCAAATCTAAAGGCCCGAAACATTCCTGCTCCTCTGATGGTGCCTAGCCTACAGTGTTCCTCCAGCTCCAAACCATATTATCTCAAACGCCCGCATCTGAGTGATGGACATTACCATATGGGCGTGTTGTACTGATTGACGTGTTGGTGGACCAATGGCTAAGCGAAAGGTTGTATGGGGCGGACCAACAGGCGCCGTTGCCCAACTGAATGACTGACATCTAGGCAGACCAATGGGCACCAGGCACAGCTGGTGTGCCCAACCAAATGCGCGTGTTGCACCGATTGACGTCTTGAACGTCCAATGGTGAAGCGACGCATGTTTGAAGGTGTCAACTCACGTCCGGGGGTCTGGGGGAAAGGGACTCCAGAAACCAATGGACAGAGAGGCTTGTTTTGGGATGCAGTGGGGGGAGGGGAAGAGCTGGGTTTGTTTAGGGATGCGGTGGGGAAAGGGGAGATTTTGAAGCTTGTGAAGTCCACATTGATACCATTGGGCTGCAGGGTTCCCAAGCGGAATATGAGTTGCTGTTCCTGCAACCTTCGGGTGGCATCATTATAGCACTGCAGGAGGCCCATGATGGACATGTCATCTAAAGAATGGGAGGGGGAGCGGAAATGGTTTGCGACTGGGAGGTGCAGTTGTTTATTGTGAACCGAGCGGAGGTGTTCTGCAAAGCGGTCCCCAAGCCTCCGCTTGGTTTCCCCAATGTAGAGGAAGCCACACCGGGTACAATGGATGCAGTACACTACATTGGCAGATGTGCAGGTGAACATCTGCTTGATATGGAAGGTCATCTTGGGGCCTGGGATAGGGGTGAGGGAGGAGGTGTGGGGGCAAGTGTAGCACTTCCTGCGGTTGCAGGCGAAGGTGCCGGGTGTGGTGGGGTTGGAGGGGAGTGTGGAGCGAACAAGGGAGTCACGGAGAGAGTGGTCTCTCCGGAAAGCAGACAAGGGTGGGGATGGAAAAATGTCTTGGGTGTTGGGGTTGGATTGTAGATGTCGGAAGTGTCGGAGGATGATGCGTTGTATCCAGAGGTTGGTGGGGTGGTATGTAAGAATGAGGGGGATCCTCTTGGGGCAGTTGTGGCGGGGGCGGGGTGTGAGGGATGTGTTGCGGGAAATGCGGGAGACGTGGTCAAGGGCGTTCTCGACCACTGTGGGGCGAAAGTTGCAGTTCTTGAAGAACTTGGACATCTGGGATGTGCGGGAGTGGAATGTCTTATCGTGGGAGCAGATGCGGCGGAGGCGGAGGAATTGGGAATAGGGGATGGAATTTTTGCAGGAGGGTGGGTGGGAGGAGGTGTCTTCTAGGTAGGTGTGGGAGTTGGTGGGCTTGAAATGGACATCAGTTACAAGCTGGTTGCCTGAGATGGAGACTGAGAGGTGCAGGAAGGTGAGGGATGTGTTGGAGATGGCCCAGGTGAACTTGAGGTTGAGGTGGAAGGTGTTGGTGAAGTGGATGAACTGTTCGAGCTCCTCTGGGGAGCAAGAGGCGGCGCCGATACAGTCATCAATGTAACGGAGGAAGAGGTGGGGTTTGGGGCCTGTGTAGGTGCGGAAGAGGGACTGTTCCACGTAACCTACAAAGAGGCAGGCATAGCTGGGGCCCATGCGGGTGCCCATGGCCACCCCCTTTGTCTGTAGGGGGTGGGAGGAATCGAAAGAGAAGTTGTTGAGGGTGAAGACGAGTTTGCCTAGGCGGATGAGGGTGTCAGTAGAGGGGGACTGGTCGGGCCTGCGGGACAGGAAGAAGCGGAGGGCCTTGAGGCCATCTGCATGCGGAATGCAGGTGTGTAGGGACTGGACGTCCATGGTGAGAATGAGGTGTTGGGGGCCAGGGAATTGGAAGTCCTGGAGGAGGTGGAGGGCTTGGGTGGTGTCACGGATGTACGTAGGGAGTTCCTGGACCAAAGGGGAGAAGTCCAGATAGGTGGAGATGAGTTCAGTTGGGCAGGAGCAGGCTGAGAGGATGGGTCGACCAGGGCAGGCAGGTTTGTGGATGTTGGGAAGGACTCAGCCCACCCAACAGTAGGCGTTTCGTTGTGATAGTCATCCACCACAGCCAATAGGATGAAAGGATACCAATAAACACGCCCACAATGGGAAAAACATGAACAAATGCGAACCATGGAAATCAGAAACAAAATCAGCATTTACGGAGAAAAGTTTGTGAAAAGAGGGTCACTCTACTTTCTCTTCACCGATGATGACGAGCTCCTGAGTCTTGTCAGCAATTTCAGATTTTCTACTTGACACCAGACACTCCGCATTGAGTGACGACAGGGGAGACCAATGGGAAGGTGGTGCAAGGGCAGGTGGTTCGTATTGACGGCCCGAGTAACCAATAGGACCACAGGAGCTAAAAGCGGTAGTCCAGCCCCCTTTCCTGGTCATCCAATCAACAATCAGGACACGCCCACCACGCTTGGCGCGTGATATATAAAGGCGATCGAGCAAAACCCTGAATCCATGCAGAGAGCCGGGGTGTTCGGAAGGGAGACACAGACACAGACACAGACACAGACACAGACACAGACACAGACACAGACACAGACACAGACACAGACACCGACACCCGGAGGCTGTAAGCCTCAGGCCTCGTTGACAGCCTGATAGTATAACCACAACCGCACATGATGGCTGGGAGGCGGCCTGACGGACGTCTGACGCGTCCAATAGGTGACGGAGCAGCTGAACACGCTTCCTGCTTGAACCAATGGAGAGGGGCGGGGGTTCGGACGAAACAGCAGGTTCGGTTGGCCGTCCCCGATCAAGAAGAATAAAACAAAACACGTTTTTAATACGGTCAAGTTTTATATATCTTGCTTCTCTAAGATAAGGGAGCGAATTCCGTGTTTTTTGCCTTGCGGAGAGGGCGGGTATTTTTTTTTTGAAAACCGAATACGTTAGGAGGCGCCGGTTGGAGCAAGATGGCGGGCGTGACGGACGGACGGGCGGACCAATGGGGTCCGCCCGCGGGCGCTTCCGGCGGAGGGGGGCGGCCAATCGGTGCTGGTGTGAGGGGCGGGGCGCGTCGCTCGGGCCCAAGGCCGAGGCGTTTGAGGTAAAAAAAAATCATCATTTATTATTATTTTTTGGTTTTTGTAAAAGCGAACAGCCGCCGGCGGCGGGGTGGGTGTGTGGGGAAGGTGAAAGTCGGGGGGAGGGTGTGATTTACTCTTTACCCCGCCCCCACGCCGAGGTTGGGGGTAAATAGTGGGGGGGAGGGGGGTAAAGGGGGGGTCTGTCTGTCTGTGTGTGTCGGTGGGGGGTAATTAGAGAAAATGTATGATCCACACTCCCCCCAACTTCCTCACCTGAGGATGGGAGGGAGGGGTTTATAAATGGGTGTGTTTCTGTTGGGGTGGGGTGTGATTCCAAGGGGGTAAATAATGGGAAAGGGGGGGTAATTAAATAGAATGTATGATCCACACTCCCCCCAACTTCCTCACCTGAGGATGGGAGGGAGGGGTTTATAAATGTGTGTCTTTCTGTTGGGGTGGGGTGTGATTCCAAGGGGGTAAATAATGGGAAAGGGGGTAATTAAATAGAATGTATGATCCACACTCCCCCCAACTTCCTCACCTGAGGATGGGAGGGAGGGGTTTATAAATGTGTGTCTTTCTGTTGGGGTGGGGTGTGATTCCAAGGGGTTAAATCGGGGGGAGGCCAAATGGGCTGCGTATCTGTGTCTGTGGGGTTAATTAGAGAAAACGTATGATTCATTCCCCCCCCGCCCCAGCTTCGTCACCTGAGGATGGAAGGAGATGGCTTATAAATGGGTCTTTTTGGGGGAGGGGGGCAGATTTCAAAGGGTAAATAACGGGGAAGGGAGGGTATAGGGTCAGTGTGTAGGGGGTAATTAGAGGGAATGTATGATTGTCACACCCCTGTGTGCCATCATCTGAAGATGGAAGGGAGGGGGTTATAAATGAGTGCCTTCCCCATTATTTACCCCCTTGAAATCCACCCCCCCCCCACTCCAGGAAACACAATGTAAAGGGTCTGTGTGTTGGGGGGTAATTAGCAGGAATGTAGAATTCATACCACCACTATGCCCACCTCCATCACCTGAGGATGGGAGGTGGAGGGTTATGAAAGGGTGTGTTTCTGGGGTGGATTCCAAGGGGATAAGTAATGGGGAGGGGAGGGTCAAGGATCTTTGTGTGTGGGGGTGTAAATTAGAAGGAATCTATGATTCATCAACCACCAGCTCCATCACTTGAGGATTAGATTAGATTCCCCACAGTGTGGAAGCAGGTTCTTCGTCCCAACAAGTCCACACCACCCCTTGAAGTATCACAACCAGACCCATCCCCCTATAACCCACACACCCCCTGAACACTATGGGCAATTTAGCATGGCCAATCCACCTAGCCTGCACATCTTTGGACTGTGGGAGGAAACCCACGCAGACTCGGGGAGAACGTGCAAACTCCGCACAGACAGTCACCTGAGGTTGGAATTGAACCCGAGTCCCTGGTGCTGTGAGGGAGGGAGGGAATTATAGATACCTGTTGGGGAGGGGTGGTGGTGGAACCCGAGGGGGAAAATAATGCAGATGGGGATAAAGGGTGTGTTCGTGCTAGCTGGGGGGTGGGGGGGGTGTTAAAGGGTGTGTGCAGGGGCAGATGGAGGGGGTTAAAGGGTATGTGCAGGGGGTGTGTATGGGGCAGAGAATGTTAGAGTGTGTGTATGTTTGAAGGCTGGGAAAGGGGAGGGTAATAAGAGAGACAGTGTGATTCTGGGCTGTGGGTAAATGGTTCAGGCGTGCATGAGAGAAACTGTAATTCCACCTCATGCTCCCTTAGCAAAAGAAGGGGTGGTAAGTGTGTGGATGTGTGATGGGGTTGAGGGATCTGGGGGAGGGGAATAAATGTCAGGAAGGGGGTGATTGGAGAGGGTATAACTTACCTGCCCCTGTCTGGCCCAGAGAAGGGGAAGGAGTGAGTGTGTTTCTGAGTGGGACAGCGGAAGGCATTGGTGAGAAGTTGATGGTTTTGCCCTCTTTATCTGCACCAGTCTCTTCCCTCCCACCTTTGTGCTTTAAATGCTCTTTCTTCGCCCCCGCCGCCCCAGCAGGTTGAATGTCCACGTCCCATTTCCCTCCAAAACTGGCTTTTGAGGGGCTTGGAGTAAATACGCAACCACCACTGACGCCCCTTTCTATGAAGTGGCATCAGGAATTAACATCCTTTAGAGAAGGACACTGCCACCCTCACCCGCTCTAGGCCTACATGTGACTCCAGACCCACAGCTATGTGGTTGGCTCTCAACTGCCCTTCTGGGGCAATAAGTGGTGGCCAAGGTAGAGATGCCCACACCCCACGCGTGAATAAATTAACTGTGGCTTGTGAATTGAGAGTTTTGTCACTTTAGTCTGGTAATGCATAAACAGGTTTCTCTGACTGATGTTTCTCTCTTATGCTCGTAACTTTTGGTTGTTTTTGTTTGTGTGTGTTAGGAAGAGGGTGCAGACTTTAAAAATTGCATAAATTAGAAATCCATTCCTTTTGCTGGTCTTGGTAATGTTAAGGGTCTTGCAATAAATACTTCTTTTCATTGGTACTGAAAGAAACCTGTTGTGAATGGGGCTGGTGAGACTGGTGTATCAGGAGGGATTGACTTGTTTAGGATTGTTTTCACTGGATTTCAGATGAATGAGGAGGGATCTCATACAGACTTTTTTTATTTATTCACGGTCAAAGGGATTCCCAGGTCAGGCAGTATTTATTGCCTGTCCCTAAATGCCCAGTTGAGAGTGATTCACATTGCTGTGGGTCTGGAGTCACATGTAGGCCATACCAGGTAAGGATGACAGTTTCCTTCCTGAAGGACATTAGTGAACCAGATGGGTTTTTCCAAAAATCGACAATGGATTCACAGTCATTACTAGATTCTTAATTCCAGATATTTATTGAATTCAAATTCCACATCTGCAGTGACGTGATTCGAACCCGGCCCCCAATAATGTCATTTGGATTATTAATCTAGCGATAATACCACTAGGCCATTGCTTCTCCTTATAACATTTTAACGGACTGGATAGGCTAGATGTAGGATTAGGCTCTTGAGTTGGGCGATCAGCCATGATCGTGATGAGTGGCTGAGCAGTCTAGAAGGGCCAAATGGCCACTACCTGCTCCTATCTTCTGTGTTTCTATGAATTGTTTTAATTCTGCGTGGTAGTCCAGGAGGAGTTGGGCTTATTTCTAGCGCACTACCCTAGTTGGTTGAGCCGGTGTTACACTCACCTGCTGATGACACACACTTTTAAAAACGGTGTTTCATTCCTTTGAGGGTGGAGGCATGTAAGGGGCTGTAGTGTACGCAGCATCTTGGGATGATAAACGGATATAGAAGTTGGACTGCTACAGAGCTGACATAATCAGGGCAGGCCTGCAACTTGGGACCTGTCAATTGCTGTGCATTTTTCCCCCGCATTGCCTGGCACGGCTTTTTGAAGCTGTCAGGGTGAGAGCTGGGGACTGAGCGACACCAAGGTGTGTTTGGGTTTAAAAAAAAATTCGACTCGGTGACTGCCCTCTGGTTAAGCTGTGGTTTGTTATGAAGCTGTAACAAGGTGCACGTGTGACAGAAATGTCTCTCTTTCTCTGTCCTTTTCTTTTTCCTTTTCTCCCCTCTTGCTCTGTCCTTTTTCCCCACCTCCTGGTTCCAGCCCCCACCTCTGTAGGCCTGTCTTCGCACCCTTCCATCCCCAATATATTGTTTTCCTATGCATAGTAACTAATTTGAGCCATTTGTCTTTTGTCTGTCTTGAGTGTGAATGTGGTGGGGAGGGGGTGGGTTTTTATCAGGGTTGAGTTTAAGTTGCTTGGTAGCAGATCAGGATTCTTATTGTTTGCGATTAGTCATACAGCACAGAAACAGACTCTTTGGTCCAACTTGTCCATGCCGACCAAGTTTCCCAAACTAAACCTGTCCCATTTGCCTGCACTTAGCCCATATCCTTCTAAATATTTCCTTTTCATGTATCTATCCAAATGTTGTGCCTGTACCTGTACCGATCACTTGCTCTGGCAGTTCATTCCACATACAAACTCTGCTCCACATGACAAAGTTGCCCTTTAGGTCCCTTTTAAATATTTCCCCTCTACCTTTGGACTCCCCCACCCTGGGGGAAAAGACCTTTTGCTATTCACCCTATCCATGTCCCTCATGATTTTATAAACCCTTATAGGGTCACCTCTCAGCCTCGTACACACCAGCGTTAAAAGTCCTGGCTTTTCCAGCCTCTTCGGAACCCATAGCATCCTGACTGACCCACCTGTAATCCCCAGTTGATTTGCAGGGCTGAACATCATCCAATTGCTGCAGTGTAAGGACACAGATCCCTGGTTTCTGGGAGAACCGAGTGCCTGACCGATTGCAGCCAACCCCCTTGACGGGAATTAGAAACGAACCCTTGTTCAACTGTGGTTGTACCCTCGAAGTGTTCCCATTAGCGACTGCTCCTCTCTGATATTTGTACACAGCTTGTTTGTTTTAAGCTCGCACGGTGTGTCTGCCCCACAATCTGCTGTAAGTGTGAAATTGGACGCTGTGCTGTACAGCGATCTGTCTACCCGCCTTGACTGTTCAGTGCTCCCTACTGTGACCAGCTGCTGCATCTCTGTAGGTGCTTAAAAGCGATGGCAGACCCTGGACAGTGCTGAAGTCAACGAACACCTGCTAGAATATGGGAGGTGTACAGCAGCTAGTAACCTCAAATGTGCACACACAGGCAACGAATGATAAGAAAGGAAACTCTGGCACAGATGCATCCCAGTTGTATGTAGGGGAAGCATACACACAAGTCAAATGGCTTCGGTGCAAGGACGGAAGTGGTGTGTGCCATCTCTAAGAGCAGGTATGACCATCGTCAACACCTTTACAGAGAGAACATGGGCCACACCCTGGCCATCAGCAAGACAAAGGTCCTCCGCAAACCTGGCCTGGCGTTATGGGAGCGGACCTCCGATCATCAGGGCCCACAGGGAGGCCTTGGAGTAGGTTGACTATAGCAGATACCTCAAGGCATGGAGCACTGACGCTGCCTACAGAAGATCCTGTGAATCCATTGGGAAGAAAGGCGCACTAACACCAGCGTCCCTGACCAGGCCAACATCGAGGCACTGACCACCCTTGATTGGCTGCGATGGGCCAGGCATATCATCTGTGTGACCGACGCGAGACTCCCCAAACGGGTGCTCTGCTCCCAGCTTTGAAACAGCAGGTGAGCCCCTGGTGGACAGAGGAAGCGCTACAGTGATACCCACAGGGCCTCACTGGCCAAGTGCGTCATTCCTACAGACGCCCAGGAATCACTAGCCCAAGACTGCCCAAAGTGGAGGGGGAGTGCCTGGGAAGGCGTTGAACACCTCGAGGCTTGTGTCAGGAGAAAACAGTGAAAGGAACACGCTGCCACACCAACATCCAACCCATTCCTTCCCATGATTACCTTCTGCCCCAAGTGTAACAGAACCTGTGGTAGCTACCCATACACTCGCCCTGAGAGTGGAAGAGAGTCATCGTAACCTGTGAGGGGCTGCTGTTTATTATGATGATGGCGCTGAGGCTTATAGAGTCAAAGAGATTTATAGCACGGAAACAGACCCTCCAGCCCAACCCATCTGTGCCAACCAGATATCCTCCATCAATCTCGTCCCATTTGCCAGCATTTGGCCCAAAACCACCTAAACCCTTCCTATCCATGTCCCCATCCAGATGCCTTTTAAATGCTGTAACTGTACCAGCCCCCACCCACTTCCTCTGGCAACTCATTCCATACACGCACCACTCTCAGGTCCCTTTTAAATCTTTTCCCCTCTCTCCTTAGACCGATGTTCCCCTACCCTGGGGAAAAGAACTTGGCTATTCAACCTATCTATGCTCCTCATGATCACCCCGAGGCCCCCAGCACTCCAGGGAAAATAGCCCTGGCCTATTCTAAGTCTCCCTGTAGCTGAAACCCTCCAACATCCTTGTAAATCTTTTCTGAACCCTTTCAAGTTTCACAACATCCTCCTATAGCAGGGAGACCAGAATTGCACACACTATTCCAAAAGTGGCCTCACCAGTGTCCTCTACAGCCACAACATGGCCTCCCAACTCTTGTACTGAATGCACTGCCCAATGAAAGCAAGTGCAGCAAACACCACCACCATAACCCTGTCTACCTACGACTCCACTTTCATGCCAGTTAAATGAACAAGGAAACTCGAGCACCCGGAGGAAATCCACGCAGACACGGGGAGTGGGTGTGCAAACTCCACACAGACAGTCATCCGAGGGCAGAATCGAACCCTGGTCCCGGGTGCCCTGTGGCAGCAGTGCTAACCACTGAGCCACTGTGACGTCCTTAAAACTAACAGTGTTTCAGGACAGAATTCAACTCACCCCAGACAAGACTTGAACCCAGAATCCTTGGCGTAGGAGACCAGTACCTTAACTCTTAGCTCACTGGGGCCGGCCCGGTTAGGATGTGACTCTTGCTCTCCAGTTATGGTCCCGCTCAGCAACGTGCTGTGTAAATGTTGGTGGGTGTTGTTTGTTGGGACAGTGCTTTGGAAGGGTCAGACAGCCTGTACCGCCAGGACACACAGCATTTCACAGCTGATGAAGCCAGTTTGTGCACAGCAGACTCCTGCAAACAGCAGTAGGCATGGCACACAGTCACAGTAGCCACCGTGAGATATGGAGGGTTGTAGAAGGTTACAGAGGTAGGAAACGGAGGGAGGGGGTGCAGGGGGCTGGAGGAGGTGACAGCGATGGGGAGGGAGGGGGTGCAGAGGGCTGGAGGAGGTGACAGCGGTGGGGGCAGAGGGAGGAGGCGCTGGAGGCTGGAGGTGGTGACAGCGGTGGGGGCGGAGAGAGTAGGCGCAGGAGGCTGGAGGAGGGGACAGCGAAGGGAGTAGGCGCAGGGGGCTGGAGGCAGTGACAGCGGTGGGGGGAGGGAGGAGGCGCAGGGGCCTGGAGGCTGGAGGTGGTGACAGTGGTGGGGGTGAGGGAGGAGGCGCAGGGGGCTGGATGCTGGTGGAGGGGACAGCAATGCTATTAGCTCCTGAGTGTGGAACAGCTTGGAGAGGGGGCAGGTATGTCAGAAGGCAAAGCTTCCTGAAGGGAAGGAGTTGCTCATGCTGTGCAGTGAGAACCACATCAAACCCTGAAGTTTGTTCCCTGTCATCAGATGTCTCAAGTTGTAACTTATTTAACTTTTCAAAGTGCCTTTTGTAAGGCAGGCTAATTCTACGCGCATTTCCATCAAAATGAATCATGAGAGAAGGAGGCAATTTAGTCCATCAAGTCCATACCAATCATGTGAACAGCTTCCCGCCCATTACCCATTCCCTATAGCTCTGCATTTCCCTCCGTTAAACCACCCAACCTCCACACCCATTTGGGGGATTAGCCATGGGAAATGTAGAGTTACAGGGAAAGATTGAGGGGGGTGCTCCTCAAAGAATCGTTTTTTTCTACACTTGTAGAGATACTAAAATACTATGAATAGCCTGAACACGACGGGACAATTTAGCACGGCCAATCCATCCGAACCGGCACATCCCTGGGCACTCCTGGACAATTTAGCACGGCCAATCCACCCTAACCAGCACATCCCTGGGCACTACGGGACAATTTAGCACGGACAATGCCCCCTAACCCGCACATCCCTGGGCACTACGGGACAATTTAGCACGGCCAATCCACCCTAACCCGCACATCCCTGGGCACTACGAGACAAGTTAGCACGGCCAACCCACCCTAACCCGCACATCCCTGGGCAC
This sequence comes from Stegostoma tigrinum, assembly GCF_030684315.1. Lineage (NCBI taxonomy): Eukaryota > Metazoa > Chordata > Chondrichthyes > Orectolobiformes > Stegostomatidae > Stegostoma > Stegostoma tigrinum. Next base: position 4,932,686 of record NC_081400.1, read on the forward strand.
TACGGGGCAATTTAGCATGCCCAATGCACCCCAACCCACACGTGCCTGGGCACTACGGGACAATTCAGCATGGCCAATCCACCCTAACCTGCACATCCCTGGGCACGATGGGACAGTTTAGCACAGACAATCCACCTTAACCTGCACAGGCCTGGGCACTACGGGGCAATTTAGCATGGCCAATCTACCCCAACCCGCACTTCCTTGGGCACTACGGGACAATTTAGCAAGGCCAATCCACCCTAACCTGCACATCCCTGGGCACTAGGGGGCAATTTAGCACGGCCAATCCACCCTAACCCGCACATCCCTGGGCACTACGGGACAATTTAGCACGGCCAACCCACCCTGACCCGCACATCCCTGGGCACTACGGGACAATTTAGCACGGCCAATCCACCCTAACCCACACATCCCTGGGCACTATGGGACAATTTAACACGGCCAACCCACCCTAACCCACACATCCCTGGGCACTATGGGACCATTTAGCACGGCCAACCCACCCTAACCCGCACATCCCTGGGCACTACGAGACAAGTTAGCACGGCCAACCCACCCTAACCCGCATATCCCTGGGCACTCCTGGACAATTTAGCACGGCCAATCCACCCTAACCAGCACATCCCTGGGCACGATGAGACAATTTAGCACGGCCAACCCATCCTAACCCGCACATCCCTGGGCACTACGGGACAATTTAGCACGGACAATGCCCCCTAACCCGCACATCCCTGGGCACTACGGGACAATTTAGCACGGCCAATCCACTCTAACCCGCACATCCCTGGGCACTACGAGACAAGTTAGCACGGCCAACCCACCCTAACCCGCACATCCCTGGGCACTACGAGACAAGTTAGCACGGCCAACCCACCCAAACCCGCACATCCCTGGGCACTACGGGACAATTTAGCACGGCCAATGCACCCGAACCCGCACATCCCTGGGCACTATCGGACAATTTAGCACGGCCAATCCACCCTAACCAGCACATCCCTGGGCACGATGAGACAATTTAGCACGGCCAATCCACCCTAACCCGCACATCCCTGGGCACTATGGGACAATTTAGCACGGCCAATCCATCCTAACCGGCACATCCCTGGGCACTACGGGACAGGTTAGCATGGCCAACCCACCCTAACCCGCACATCCCTGGGCACTACGGGGCAATTTAGCATGCCCAATGCACCCCAACCCACACATGCCTGGGCACTACGGGACAATTCAGCATGGCCAATCCACCCTAACCTGCACATCCCTGGGCACTATGGGACAGTTTAGCACAGACAATCCACCTTAACCTGCACAGGCCTGGGCACTACGGGGCAATTTAGCACAGCCAATCCACCCTAACCCACACATCCCTGGGCACTACGGGACAATTTAGCATGGCCAATCTACCCCAACCCGCACTTCCTTGGGCACGACGGGACAATTTAGCACGGCCAATCCACCCTAACCTGCACATCCCTGGGCACTGCGGGGCAATTTAGCACGGCCAATCCACCCTAACCCGCACATCCCTGGGCACTACGGGACAATTTAGCACGGCCAACCCACCCTGACCCGCACATCCCTGGGCACTACGGGACAATTTAGCACGGCCAATCCACCCTAACCCACACATCCCTGGGCACTATGGGACAATTTAACACGGCCAACCCACCCTAACCCACACATCCCTGGGCACTATGGGACAATTTAGCACGGCCAATCCACCCTAACCCGCACATCCCTGGGCACTACGAGACAAGTTAGCACGGCCAACCCACCCTAACCCGCACATCCCTGGTCACTACGAGACAAGTTAGCACGGCCAACCCACCCTAACCCGCACATCCCTGGGCACTCCTGGACAATTTAGCACGGCCAATCCACCCTAACCAGCACATCCCTGGGCACTATGAGACAATTTAGCACGGCCAACCCATCCTAACCCGCACATCCCTGGGCACTACGGGACAATTTAGCACGGACAATGCCCCCTAACCCGCACATCCCTGGGCACTACGGGACAATTTAGCACGGCCAATCCACCCTAACCCGCACATCCCTGGGCACTACGAGACAAGTTAGCACGGCCAACCCACCCTAACCCGCACATCCCTGGGCACTACGAGACAAGTTAGCACGGCCAACCCACCCTAACCCGCACATCCCTGGGCACTCCTGGACAATTTAGCATGGCCAATCCACCCTAACCCGCACATCCCTGGGCACTATCGGACAATTTAGCACGGCCAACCCACCCTAACCTGCACATCCCTGGGCACTATAGGACAATTTAGCACAGCCAATCCACCCTAACCCGCACATCCCTGGGCACTATGGGACAATTTAGCACGGCCAATCCACCCTAACCCGCACATCCCTGGGCACTACGGGACAATTTAGCACGGCCAATCCACCCTAACCCGCACATCCCTGGGCACTACGGGACAATTTAGCACGGCCAACCCACCCTAACCCGCACATCCCTGGGCACTACGGGACAATTTAGCACGGCCAATGCACCCTAACCCGCACATCCCTGGGCACTACGGGACAATTTACCACGGCCAATGCACCCTAACCCGCACATCCCTGGGCACTACGGGACAATTTAGCACGGCCAATGCACCCTAACCCGCACATCCCTGGGCACTACGGGACAATTTAGCACGGCCAATGCACCCTAACCCGCACATCCCTGGGCACTACGGGACAATTTAGCACGGCCAGTCCACCCTAACCCGCACATCCCTGGGCACTACGGGACAATTTAGCACGGCCAATGCACCCTAACCCGCACATCCCTGGGCACTACGGGACAATTTAGCACGGCCAATCCACCCTAACCCGCACATCCCTGGGCACTACGGGACAATTTAGCGCGGCCAATCCCACCCGAACCCACACATCCCTGGGCACTACGGGGCAATTTAGCACGGCCAATCCACCCTAACCCGCACATCCCTGGGCACTGCGGGACAATTTAGCATGGCCAATCCACCCTAACCCACACATCCCTGGGCACTACGGGACAGTTTAGCACGGCCAATCCACCCTAACCCGCACATCCCTGGGCACTACGGGACAATTTAGCACGGCCAATCCACCCTAACCCACACATCCCAGGGCACTACGGGACAATTTAGCACGGCCAGTCCACCCTAACCCGCACATCCCTGGGCACTACGGGACAATTTAGCACGGCCAATCCACCCGAACCCACACATCCCTGGGCACTACGGGACAATTTAGCATGGCCAACCCACCCTAACCCGCACATCCCTGGGCACTACGGGACAATTTAGCACGGCCAATCCACCCTAACCCGCACATCCCTGGGCACTATAGGACAATTTAGCACGGCCAATCCACCCTAACCTGCACATCCCTGGGCACTACGGGACAATTTAGCATGGCCAATCCACCCTAACCCGCACATCCCTGGGCACTACGGGACAATTTAGCACGGCCAATCCCACCCGAACCCACACATCCCTGGGCACTACGGGGCAATTTAGCACGGCCAATCCACCCTAACCCGCACATCCCTGGGCACTGCGGGACAATTTAGCACGGCCAATCCACCCTAACCCACACATCCCTGGGCACTACGGGACAGTTTAGCACGGCCAATCCACCCTAACCCGCACATCCCTGGGCACTATAGGACAATTTAGCACGGCCAATCCACCCTAACCCACACATCCCAGGGCACTACGGGACAATTTAGCATGGCCAGTCCACCCTAACCCGCACATCCCTGGGCACTATAGGACAATTTAGCACGGCCAATCCACCCGAACCCACACATCCCTGGGCACTACGGGACAATTTAGCACGGCCAATCCACCCTAACCCACACATCCCTGGGCACTACGGGACAATTTAGCATGGCCAATCCACCCTAACCCGCACATCCCTGGGCACTACGGGACAATTTAGCACGGCCAATCCCACCCGAACCCACACATCCCTGGGCACTACGGGGCAATTTAGCACGGCCAATCCACCCTAACCCGCACATCCCTGGGCACTGCGGGACAATTTAGCACGGCCAATCCACCCTAACCCGCACATCCCTGGGCACTATAGGACAATTTAGCACGGCCAATCCACCCTAACCCGCACATCCCTGGGCACTACGGGACAATTTAGCACAGCCAATCCCACCCTAACCTGCACATCCCTGGGCACTACGGGACAATTTAGCACGGCCAATCCACCCTAACCCGCACATCCCTGGGCACTACGGGACAATTTAGCACAGCCAATCCCACCCTAACCTGCACATCCCTGGGCACTACGGGTCAATTTAGCACGGCCAACCCACCCTAACCCGCACATCCCTGGGCACTACGGGACAATTTAGCACGGCCAATCCACCCTAACCCGCACATCCCTGGGCACTATAGGACAATTTAGCACGGCCAGTCCACCCTAACCCGCACATCCCTGGGCACTACAGGACAATTTAGCACGGCCAATCCACCCTAACCCGCACATCCCTGGGCACTATAGGACAATTTAGCACAGCCAATCCACCCTAACCCGCACATCCCTGGGCACTATAGGACAATTTAGCACGGCCAATCCACCCTAACCCGCACATCCCTGGATACTACGGGACAATTTAGCACAGCCAATCCCACCCTAACCTGCACATCCCTGGGCACTATGGGGCAATTTAGCATGGCCAATCCCACCCTAACCCGCACATCCCTGGGCACTATAGGACAATTTAGCATGGCCAATCCACCCTAACCCGCACATCCCTGGGCACCACGGGACAATTTAGCACGGCCAATCCACCCGAACCCGCACATCCCTGGGCACTACGGGACAATTTAGCCCGGCCAATCCACCCTAACCCGCACATCCCTGGGCACTACGGGACAATTTAGCACGGCCAATCCACCCTAACCCGCACATCCCTGGGCACTACGGGACAATTTAGCACGGCCAACCCACCCTAACCCGCACATCCCTGGGCACTACGGGACAATTTAGCACGGCCAATGCACCCTAACCCGCACATCCCTGGGCACTACGGGACAATTTACCACGGCCAATGCACCCTAACCCGCACATCCCTGGGCACTACGGGACAATTTAGCACGGCCAATCCACCCTAACCCGCACATCCCTGGGCACGACGGGACAATTTAGCACGGCCAACCCACCCTAACCCGCACATCCCTGGGCACTACGGGACAATTTAGCACGGCCAATGCACCCTAACCCGCACATCCCTGGGCACTACGGGACAATTTACCACGGCCAATGCACCCTAACCCGCACATCCCTGGGCACTACGGGACAATTTAGCACGGCCAATGCACCCTAACCCGCACATCCCTGGGCACTACGGGACAATTTAGCACGGCCAATGCACCCTAACCCGCACATCCCTGGGCACTACGGGACAATTTAGCACGGCCAGTCCACCCTAACCCGCACATCCCTGGGCACTACGGGACAATTTAGCACGGCCAATGCACCCTAACCCGCACATCCCTGGGCACTACGGGACAATTTAGCACGGCCAATCCACCCTAACCCGCACATCCCTGGGCACTACGGGACAATTTAGCGCGGCCAATCCCACCCGAACCCACACATCCCTGGGCACTACGGGGCAATTTAGCACGGCCAATCCACCCTAACCCGCACATCCCTGGGCACTGCGGGACAATTTAGCATGGCCAATCCACCCTAACCCACACATCCCTGGGCACTACGGGACAGTTTAGCACGGCCAATCCACCCTAACCCGCACATCCCTGGGCACTACGGGACAATTTAGCACGGCCAATCCACCCTAACCCACACATCCCAGGGCACTACGGGACAATTTAGCACGGCCAGTCCACCCTAACCCGCACATCCCTGGGCACTACGGGACAATTTAGCACGGCCAATCCACCCGAACCCACACATCCCTGGGCACTACGGGACAATTTAGCATGGCCAACCCACCCTAACCCGCACATCCCTGGGCACTACGGGACAATTTAGCACGGCCAATCCACCCTAACCCGCACATCCCTGGGCACTATAGGACAATTTAGCACGGCCAATCCACCCTAACCTGCACATCCCTGGGCACTACGGGACAATTTAGCATGGCCAATCCACCCTAACCCGCACATCCCTGGGCACTACGGGACAATTTAGCACGGCCAATCCCACCCGAACCCACACATCCCTGGGCACTACGGGGCAATTTAGCACGGCCAATCCACCCTAACCCGCACATCCCTGGGCACTGCGGGACAATTTAGCACGGCCAATCCACCCTAACCCACACATCCCTGGGCACTACGGGACAGTTTAGCACGGCCAATCCACCCTAACCCGCACATCCCTGGGCACTATAGGACAATTTAGCACGGCCAATCCACCCTAACCCACACATCCCAGGGCACTACGGGACAATTTAGCATGGCCAGTCCACCCTAACCCGCACATCCCTGGGCACTATAGGACAATTTAGCACGGCCAATCCACCCGAACCCACACATCCCTGGGCACTACGGGACAATTTAGCACGGCCAATCCACCCTAACCCACACATCCCTGGGCACTACGGGACAATTTAGCATGGCCAATCCACCCTAACCCGCACATCCCTGGGCACTACGGGACAATTTAGCACGGCCAATCCCACCCGAACCCACACATCCCTGGGCACTACGGGGCAATTTAGCACGGCCAATCCACCCTAACCCGCACATCCCTGGGCACTGCGGGACAATTTAGCACGGCCAATCCACCCTAACCCGCACATCCCTGGGCACTATAGGACAATTTAGCACGGCCAATCCACCCTAACCCGCACATCCCTGGGCACTACGGGACAATTTAGCACAGCCAATCCCACCCTAACCTGCACATCCCTGGGCACTACGGGACAATTTAGCACGGCCAATCCACCCTAACCCGCACATCCCTGGGCACTACGGGACAATTTAGCACAGCCAATCCCACCCTAACCTGCACATCCCTGGGCACTACGGGTCAATTTAGCACGGCCAACCCACCCTAACCCGCACATCCCTGGGCACTACGGGACAATTTAGCACGGCCAATCCACCCTAACCCGCACATCCCTGGGCACTATAGGACAATTTAGCACGGCCAGTCCACCCTAACCCGCACATCCCTGGGCACTACAGGACAATTTAGCACGGCCAATCCACCCTAACCCGCACATCCCTGGGCACTATAGGACAATTTAGCACAGCCAATCCACCCTAACCCGCACATCCCTGGGCACTATAGGACAATTTAGCACGGCCAATCCACCCTAACCCGCACATCCCTGGATACTACGGGACAATTTAGCACAGCCAATCCCACCCTAACCTGCACATCCCTGGGCACTATGGGGCAATTTAGCATGGCCAATCCCACCCTAACCCGCACATCCCTGGGCACTATAGGACAATTTAGCATGGCCAATCCACCCTAACCCGCACATCCCTGGGCACCACGGGACAATTTAGCACGGCCAATCCACCCGAACCCGCACATCCCTGGGCACTACGGGACAATTTAGCCCGGCCAATCCACCCTAACCCGCACATCCCTGGGCACTACGGGACAATTTAGCACGGCCAATCCACCCTAACCCGCACATCCCTGGGCACTATAGGACAATTTAGCACGGCCAATCCACCCTAACCCGCACATCCCTGGGCACTACAGGACAATTTAGCACGGCCAATCCACCCTAACCCGCACATCCCTGGGCACTACGGGACAATTTAGCACGGCCAATCCACCCTAACCCGCACATCCCTGGGCACTGCGGGACAATTTAGCAAGGCCAATCCACCCTAACCCGCACATCCCTGGGCACTACGGGACAGTTTAGCACGGCCAATCCACCCTAACCCGCACATCCCTGGGCACTACGGGACAATTTAGCACGGCCAATCCACCCTAACCCACACATCCCAGGGCACTACGGGACAATTTAGCACGGCCAGTCCACCCTAACCCGCACATCCCTGGGCACTACGGGACAATTTAGCATGGCCAATCCACCCTAACCCGCACATCCCTGGGCACTACGGGACAATTTAGCACGGCCAATCCCACCCGAACCCACACATCCCTGGGCACTATAGGACAATTTAGCACGGCCAATCCACCCTAACCCGCACATCCCTGGGCACTACGGGACAATTTAGCACAGCCAATCCCACCCTAACCTGCACATCCCTGGGCACTACGGGACAATTTAGCACGGCCAATCCACCCTAACCCGCACATCCCTGGGCACTACGGGACAATTTAGCACAGCCAATCCCCCCCGAACCTGCACATCCCTGGGCACTACGGGTCAATTTAGCACGGCCAATCCAACCTAACCCGCACATCCCTGGGCACTGCGGGACAATTTAGCACAGCCAATCCACCGTAACCTGCACATCCCTGGGCACTACGGGACAATTTAGCACAGCCAATCCACCCTAACCCGCACATCCCTGGGCACTACGGGACAATTTAGCACGGCCAATCCACCCTAACCCGCACATCCCTGGGCACTACGTGACAATTTAGCACGGCCAATCCACCCTAACCCGCACATCCCTGGGCACTACGGGACAATTTAGCACGGCCAATCCAACCTAACCCGCACATCCCTGGGCACTACGAGACAATTTAGCACAGCCAATCCACCCTAACCCGCACATCCCTGGGCACTACGGGACAATTTAGCACAGCCAATCCACCCTAACCCGCACATCCCTGGGCACGACGGGACAATTTAGCACGGCCAATCCACCCTAACCCGCACATCCCTGGGCACTACGGGACAATTTAGCACGGCCAATCCACCCGAACCCGCACATCCCTGGGCACTACGGGACAATTTAACACGGCCAATCCACCCTAATCCGCCCATCCCCGGGCACTACGGGACAATTTAGCACGGCCAATCCACCCTAACCCGCACATCCCTGGGCACTACGGGACAATTTAGCACGGCCAATCCACCCTAACCCGCACATCCCTGGGCACTATAGGACAATTTAGCACGGCCAATCCACCCTAACCCGCACATCCCTGGGCCCCACGGGACAATTTAGCACGGCCAATCCACCCTAACCCGCACATCCCTGGGCACTACGGGACAATTTAGCCCGGCCAATCCACCCTAACCCGCACATCCCTGGGCACTACGGGACAATTTAGCACGTCCAATCCACCCTAACCCGCACATCCCTGGGCACTATAGGACAATTTAGCACGGCCAATCCACCCTAACCCGCACATCCCTGGGCACTACAGGACAATTTAGCACAGCCAATCCACCCTAACCCGCACATCCCTGGGCACTACGGGACAATTTAGCAGGGCCAATCCACCCTAACCCACACGTCCCTGGGCACTACGGGACAATTTAGCACGGCCAATCCACCCTAACCCGCACATCCCTGGGCACTACGTGACAATTTAGCACGGCCAATCCAACCTAACCCGCACATCCCTGGGCACTACAGGACAATTTAGCACGGCCAATCCACCCTAACCCGCACATCCCTGGGCACTACGGGACAATTTAGCACGGCCAATCCACCCTAATCCGCCCATCCCCGGGCACTACGGGACAATTTAGCATGGCCAATCCACCCTAACCCGCACATCCCTGGGCACTACGGGACAATTTAGCACGGCCAATCCACCCTAACCCGCACATCCCTGGGCACTACGGGACAATTTAGCACGGCCAATCCACCCTAACCCGCACATCCCTGGGCACTATAGGACAATTTAGCACGGCCAATCCACCCTAACCCGCACATCCCTGGGCACTACGGGACAATTTAGCACAGCCAATCCCACCCTAACCTGCACATCCCTGGGCACTATGGGGCAATTTAGCATGGCCAATCCCACCCTAACCCGCACATCCCTGGGCACTATAGGACAATTTAGCACGGCCAATCCACCCTAACCCGCACATCCCTGGGCACCACGGGACAATTTAGCACGGCCAATCCACCCTAACCCGCACATCCCTGGGCACTACGGGACAATTTAGCCCGGCCAATCCACCCTAACCCGCACATCCCTGGGCACTACGGGACAATTTAGCACGGCCAATCCACCCTAACCCGCACATCCCTGGGCACTATAGGACAATTTAGCACGGCCAATCCACCCTAACCCGCACATCCCTGGGCACTATAGGACAATTTAGCACGGCCAATCCACCCTAACCCGCACATCCCTGGGCACCACGGGACAATTTAGCACGGCCAATCCACCCTAACCCGCACATCCCTGGGCACTACGGGACAATTTAGCCCGGCCAATCCACCCTAACCCGCACATCCCTGGGCACTACGGGACAATTTAGCACGGCCAATCCACCCTAACCCGCACATCCCTGGGCACTATAGGACAATTTAGCACGGCCAATCCACCCTAACCCGCACATCCCTGGGCACTACAGGACAATTTAGCACAGCCAATCCACCCTAACCCGCACATCCCTGGGCACTACGGGACAATTTAGCTGGGCCAATCCACCCTAACCCACACGTCCCTGGGCACTACGGGACAATTTAGCACGGCCAATCCACCCTAACCCGCACATCCCTGGGCACTACGTGACAATTTAGCACGGCCAATCCAACCTAACCCGCACATCCCTGGGCACTACAGGACAATTTAGCACGGCCAATCCACCCTAACCCGCACATCCCTGGGCACTACGGGACAATTTAGCACGGCCAATCCACCCTAATCCGCCCATCCCCGGGCACTACGGGACAATTTAGCACGGCCAATCCACCCTAACCCGCACATCCCTGGGCACTACGGGACAATTTAGCACAGCCAATCCCACCCTAACCTGCACATCCCTGGGCACTATGGGGCAATTTAGCATGGCCAATCCCACCCTAACCCGCACATCCCTGGGCACTATAGGACAATTTAGCACGGCCAATCCACCCTAACCCGCACATCCCTGGGCACCACGGGACAATTTAGCACGGCCAATCCACCCTAACCCGCACATCCCTGGGCACTACGGGACAATTTAGCCCGGCCAATCCACCCTAACCCGCACATCCCTGGGCACTACGGGACAATTTAGCACGGCCAATCCACCCTAACCCGCACATCCCTGGGCACTATAGGACAATTTAGCACGGCCAATCCACCCTAACCCGCACATCCCTGGGCACTACAGGACAATTTAGCACAGCCAATCCACCCTAACCTGCACATCCCTGGGCACTACGGGACAATTTAGCATGGCCAATCCACCCTAACCCGCACGTCCCTGGGCACTATGGGACAATTTAGCACGGCCAATCCACCCTAACCCGCACATCCCTGGGTACTACGTGACAATTTAGCACGGCCAATCCCACCCTAACCCGCACATCCCTGGGCACTACGGGACAATTTAGCACGGCCAATCCACCCTAACCCGCACATCCCTGGGCACTACGGGACAATTTAGCACAGCCAATCCACCCTAACCCGCACACCCCTGGGCACTACGGGACAATTTAGCACGGCCATTCCACCCTAACCCGCACATCCCTGGGCACTACGGGACAATTTAGCACGGCCAATCCCACCCTAACCCGCTCATCCCTGGGCACTACGGGACAATTTAGCACGGCCAATCCCCCCTATCCCGCACATCCCTGGGCACTACGGGACAATTTAGCACAGCCAATCCACCCTAACCCACACATCCCTGGGCACTACGGGACAATTTAGCACGGCCAATCCACCCTAACCCACACATCCCTGGGCACTACGGGACAATTTAGCACAGCCAATCCACCCTAACCCACACATCCCTGGGCACTACGGGACAATTTAGCACGGCCAATCCACCCTAACCCACACATCCCTGGGCACTACGGGACAATTTAGCACGGCCAATCCACCCTAACCCGCACATCCCTGGGCACTACGGGACAATTTAGCACGGCCAATCCACCCTAACCCGCACATCCCTGGGCACTACGGGACAATTTAGCACAGCTAATTCACAGAGACAGTCACCGAGACTGGAATTGAACCGGGGTCCCTTGGTGCCGTGAGGTAGCAACACCCACTACTGAGGCACCGTGCTGCTCCTAATTTTAAAATCGTCAGGTTTGTGACCTGTTTGGAAAACGAGGGACTGAATTTCCATCAGTTGGCTTTAATGAGGGGTAACAGTGCTGAGGAGTTTTTGCCCTCTGGTGTGTGGAAGTCTTGAACTAGGAGAGTTTAGTTACAGAATAAATCGGCACCCATTTTAAAGCTGGCATACCAAAGAATTTCTTTTCTTGGAGGGATTCAGTGTCTGGACCTTGCAACCTGAGAAACTCGAGGAGGCGTGACCACTCAGTATTTATTGAGGAGGTTAAATAGAGTGTTGAAATAATGGGGAGTTGAGTGCAATGAGCTTACAGGGGAGTGAGGCCTAGGCTGGATCACCCGTGATGCTATTGAATGGCTGGGGCAGGCTTGAGGGGCTGCGATAGGGTTTTCTCATGCTCATATTTCTTATGTTCTTACAGAGTCATATGGCACAGAAACAGACCCTTCGGTCCAACCAGTCCGTGCCAACCATAATCCCGAACTCGACTAGTTCCACCTGCCTGCTGCTGGGCCATATCCCTCCAAACCTTACCTTTTCATGTACTTATCCAAAAGTCTTTTATACGTTGTAACTGTGCACATATCCACCACTTCCTCAGGAAGTTCATTCCACCCATTGTTCAAAAAAAAATTACCTCTTATGTCCTTTTCAAATCTGTCTCCTCAAGTTAAAAATGTGCCCCCTAGTCTTGAAACTCCTCATTCTGGGGTAATGGCACCTGCCATTAACCCCATCTATATCCCTCATGATTTTATCAGCCTTTTCAGGTCACCTCTCAACCTCCGATGGTGCGGTAAAAAAAGTCTCAGCCTATCCAGCCTCTCCTTGTAACTCAGACTCTCCATACCTGGCAAAGTCCCGGTAAAACTCTTCTGAACCCTCTCCAGCTTAAAAATATAATGGGCTGACCAGAACTGGACGCAGTGCTCCAGAAGAGGCCCCACCAATGTTCTGTACAACCTCAATGTGATGTCCCCAACTCCTATTCTCAAAGGTCTGAAGTCAAGCATGCCAAATGCCGCCTTAATCCCCCCTTGTCTATATGTGACACAAACCTCAAACAGTTATGTACCCAAACCCTTAAGCCCCTCTGTTCTACAACACTACTAGGACCCTGGCATTAATTGTATAAGTATTATCTTCAAAATGAGCAGGATTTCCTGAGAGAGAGCAGCTCACAGAGGAGAGGAGAGGTGAGGGAGAATAGCTAGCTGCTCAGGATTCTCCACCCGAGCAAGGGAGAGAAACAGAAACAGATGTTTTCCCTTTGCAAGTAGGATGTTCTGCTGCTGTACAGAAAACCACAAATTGTTAGTTTTCTTTACTGTTGGACTGTGGAGCAAAATGAGAAAAGGATTCTGGTTTAAACCAAGGAAACTGTGGTGTTGCAGTTTCACAGCAAGCTCCTGGAACTCATTGTGAGTTGTGTTTACACTGCTGCCTGCCAGCAGCTTTCTGATTTGGCTCCTGGACAGTGTATGTGCACATGTGTGAATGTACAACAACAGAAGAAATCCTCTAGACTCCTAAAATACAGCTTGTCTTTCTCTGTCCCTCCTCTGTGGGAGAACTGGGAACAAGTAACAAGTCACCTCCTTGAATCTTATTCCTATTGAGCTGTGATTCCCTGGAATTTATTCCTCACCCCCGTAACGCCCGTGTATTTCTGACTGTCTGTCTGCATCTGTGTGTCGGGGTCTAAAAGAGGGTTTGAGTTTGAATAAATAGAGTTATAAGTTGTGAGTTATTCTTATAGACCTGTGGTTAGAATAAAGTTATTTGTAATGAATGGTGGCTTGTGATTCTGTTTTAACCCAAGCAATTCAGAATGGAAACAGACCCTTTGGCGCAGCTTGTCCGTGCAGACCTGATTTGCTAAACCAATCTAGCCCCATTTACCAGCATTTGGCCCAGGTACCTCCTAAACCCTTTTCATTCATGCCCCTATCCAAAGTCTGTCAGAAATGGGCAAATTGGGACCTTCGAGCGATTTTTAATTAAATCTTTAACTTTGGAATAAAGTGTGTGTGCACTTTTTCACTGTGGGTTGTGACTGCAGATGTGTCATGTGGTAGATAGACTTGGTGCACTCTCTCTTCCCCCCCACTTCTCTCTGTCTGTCTGTCCGTCTCTCTCGCTCGCGCTGTCTCTCAGTGATGTTCTTCCTGTGTTTTTTCTCTCCTAGAGACTAGATGCAATGGAGGAGGAGGTGCCTCTATCGGAGATTCCAAACCGAACAACTGTGACAGTGGCTGATTCGGACAGTGTCAACACAGAGCCAAGTACCCTGCTGTACAAGATCAAGGGCTCTATCAGGTCAGTGGTGGTTGGAGCCCCAGCATCTGGCTCACCGTCTGCTCCCACGTCTCTGCACCAGCCCTGACCTTGGGATGAGGGTTGGGGCAGGGTTTGGTTGCAGTGGGGGTCCTCCTCTGCCATCCTCTCCCCTTCTGTTTTCCCCCCTTTCCTGCCCCACTCCTGATGTTGCCCGCCCTCTTACTCTCAGATAGTAGGAGATGCCAAGAGGAGCTGAGAGTTTGAGGCTGGCACGTCGACCGTGGGGAGATTTCAGCATTAGTCTGGCCCTGGCCCGTGCTCGTTCCCTGCCCGAAATCGGCAGCTCCCCCCTGCCCACCTGCGATGGGAACATTTAGTAACTTACCCGTCCATCTCGGCAAGGTGCATTGTGGGGCTCCTGGTCTCCCATGCCTTTACTGCTGCTGAAGTCATTGGTCAACCTACACTGTGTACCCATCTTTATTCTTTCAGACGGGGAGGTGATGGCCTAGTGGTATTAAGTGCTATTAACCCCAGAGACCCGGGTAACTTTCTGGGGACCAGGGTTCAAATCCTGCCATGGCAGATGGTGGAATTTGAATTCAATGAAATATTAGGTTAGATTCCCTACAGTGTGGAAACAGGCCCTTTGGCCCAACAAGACCACACTACCCTTTGAAGCAACCCACCCAGACCCATTCCCCTATAACCCACACACCCCTGAACACTACGGGCAATTTAGCATGGCCGATCCACCTAGCCTGCACATCCTTGGACTGTGGGAGGAAACTGGAGAACCTGGAGGAAACCCACACAGACACGGGGAGAACGTGCAAACTCCACATCTGGAATTAAGAATCTAATGATGACCATGAATCCATTGTCGATTGTCAGAAAAACCCATCTGGTTCACTGTAGCCCTTCAGGGGAAGGAAACTGCTATCCTTAACCGACCTGGCCTACACGTGACTCCAGGCCCACAGCAATGTGGTTGACTCTCAACTGCCCTCTGGGCAATT
>NC_081400.1:4953108-4965493 GCF_030684315.1 Stegostoma tigrinum
CTCTCTCTCTCTCTCTCTCACGGTCATGGTTCTTCGGTTTTCAGCTCCGGCATCATGGGCGGTGACCAGTTCTCCTCGAGCACGGCTGACCAGATGCATGCTTGCAACTGGATCCGGAACCACCTGGAGGAGCATCCGGATACCTGCCTGCCAAAGCAGGATGTGTACGACGCCTACAAGTGAGTCGCTCCTCACGCGGCAGGGCAAGTCCCAGGAGGCCAGAGACACCGTTTCCAGCCCAACATGACTCTTCTTTGGAACCAAAAGTGTCTGAGAAATGGTGGATCTATTGTTTTAAACAGCGTGGGGGTGAGGGAGGATTTGACCAGATTGTCATGGTGCCCAGGGCAAAAGAGTGGTAAAGGAGAGATTGAGATGTTAAAGAGGCGTAAATGATTGGATTAAAGTCTGGATCGTTTGAGAGCTGAGGCTGTGGGTGATGTTAGGGTCTGAGCATGAGAGACATACAGGAGACAGAGGCCCTACTCTGATACTCTGGTGTTGAAGCTGAGAGGCTATAAAATGTCCAAGTGAAGTACAGGGTGGTATTGCTCCAGCGTACCTGGCCTGGTCTACATGTGACTCCAGACCCACAGCAATGTGGTTGACTGTTAACTGCCCTCGGGACAATTACGGATGGGGCAATAAACGCTGGCCTCGCCAACAACGCCCGTTTTTTAAAAAAATTCTCTTGCCCAGAAAGCAGTGAGG
Organism: Stegostoma tigrinum; assembly: GCF_030684315.1. Classification (NCBI taxonomy): domain Eukaryota; kingdom Metazoa; phylum Chordata; class Chondrichthyes; order Orectolobiformes; family Stegostomatidae; genus Stegostoma; species Stegostoma tigrinum. The sequence continues at coordinate 4,953,820 of NC_081400.1, forward strand.
GTTGGGTCACTGGATATATATCAAGGCAGCTTTCTGATCTTTGGCATTGTTGAGTTATTGGGGCAGAATAAGGGGAGATCGCCCACTCTCCCTCTGTGTCCCACCACGCTCACCCCTTTTCTCTCACCTGCACCTACCTCTCTCCTTCTCCCCCACCCCTCCTTCTCCACCCCCCCGCCCCACCCACCTAGCGGTGTAGGCACAATACTGTGAGGGAGGGAGTTCCAGGATCCAACAACAGGGAAGGAACGGCTGATATATTTCCAAGTCGGGATGGAGTGCCTCTGAGAGTCAGGACGGTGGGCTGCTCAGAGGGGAACTTGCAGGGGGCTGATGTTCCCATGTATCTGCTGCCCCTTGCCCCCTCTAGGGGGTAGAGGAGGGGGTTTGGAAGGAATTGTCAAAGGAGCCTTGGGGAGACACTGTAGACGGTACACACTGCTGCGACTGAGCATTGGTGGTGGGGGGAGCGGGTGCTTGTGGGTGTGGTGCCAATCCAAGCGGGGGCTGCTTTCTCCCTGGACAGTGTTGAGCTTCTCGAGTGTTTGTCGGAGCTGCCCCCATCCAGGGCAAGTGGGGAGTATTCCCTCATACTCCTACCTTGTGCCTTGTTGCTGGTGGGACAGGGCTTTTAGGGGTCGGAAGGGGAGTTATTCGCTACAAAATTCCCAGCCTCTGACCTGCTCTTGCAGCCACTGTGCATTTCTGACGGGTCCAGGTCAAAATCTGGTTAATGGTAACCCCGAGGATGATGATGGTGGGTCGGGGGGTGAGATGCAGAGGAATGTCAAGGCGTCAACAGTTAGATTCTCTTTTCAGTGATACACACGGTGAGCAAACAGTAGCATGAAGGAAATGGGGATGTGATAATAAATTTGGACCGTTCCTGTTCTCCCTGTCCAGGCGTTACTGTGACAATCTGTCTTACCGACTCCTGAGTGCCGCAAATTTTGGCAAGATCATGCGAGATGTCTTCCCGAACTTCAAGGCTCGACGATTGGGAGGGAGAGGTCAATCCAAATATCCTTTCCAAGCATGTAAAGAATGGTGACTCAGTGTTTAGCACCACTGCACCCACAGCGCAAGTGATCTGGGTTTAATCCCACCCTCAATGTGACTGTCTGTGTGGAGTTTGCACATTCTCCCCGTGTCTGTGTGGGTTTCCTCCGGGTGCTCCGGCTTCCTCCCACCGTCCAAAGATGTGCAGGTTAGGGGTGGATTGGCCGTGCTAAATTGTCCACTAGTGCCCAGGGATGTGCAGGTTCGGGTGGGACTGGCCGTGCTAAATTGTCCCGTAGTGCCCAGGGATGTGCGGGTTAGGGTGGATTGGCCGTGCTAAATTGTCCCGTAGTACCCAGGGATGTGTGGGTTAGGGTGGATTGGCCGTGCTAAATTGTCTCGTAGTGCCCAGGGATGTGCACGTTAAGGTGGATTGCCCATTGGAAATGCTGGGTTACTGGGATAGGGTAGGGGGTGGGTCTGGGTGTGATGATTTTTGGAGAGTCGGTGTGGACCCAATGCGCCAAATGGCTGCTTCCACACTCTGAGGATTCTGTGATTCTGAGAAGCTTCTTGATCACAGAATCAGTGTTTTAAATTTCTATTCCACACGCCTGGAGCCTATAATCCAGGCTGACCGTCACGGTGCTGAGCACGTGCTGGTCTCTCTGTCTTGGTCAGTACTGAGGGCACGCCGCACTGTCCAGGGGTGGGGTCAGTGCTGAGGGAGCGCCGCGCTGTCTGGAGGGTCGGCACCGGTGGAGCGGGCACTGTTGGAGGGTCAGCACCTTACCTCAACTGGTGGTCCAGGTCAGCAGATCACCCTCCCCGTCTGCACCCGATGGGTTTTCAAAACAGTATGGCAACCTTGTGGTCAATATCACCAGCTTTTTTATTGCAGCCTAATTGCAAACTCTGTGAGGCTTTTGGACACTGGCTGTCTGTCTCTCGGAAGCTGTGTCATTGGGAGTGTTGGGATCATTCCTGTGCTCTCCGTGTTCCCCTCGCTCGTGTTTTCATTTGCACCACCCCAGTGTTCTCCCTGTGTAATCGGGATGGTCTACGTCAGTTTGAAGTACTTGACTCATTCGAACGTACTGCTACGGTGGGATCAGGAGGAAGACCGTGGTTAACATGCCGTCACTTCCCAGCCTGGATCTGAAGCTCCCGGAGCTAGTGAGTAGGACGTGGCAATGTACTGGGTGTGGGTTCTACTGAGCTCCTCAGCTGCGCCCTCATTATTTCTGAGCCGGGCGATGATCTTAAAAAAGCCACCTCAAACTTTGCGAAACCAAGACTCATTCGGAGTGAGCTCCGCACTGTCGGGAGGAGCGGGTGCACTTGGAGTGTTGGCGCTGGGGGAAAGGGGAGTGGGCACGGTCGGGAGGGTCGGTGCAGGGGGGTGGTGGGAGTGCGCATTGTCAGCGCCGAGGGGGGCATGGGCGCGGTCAAGGAGGGTTGGCGCTGAGGTGGGGGTGAGGGCACGATTGGGAGGGGTCGGTGCTAAGGTGGGGATCAAGGCACTGTCAGGGGCGGGGTTCAGGGAGCAGGGCACTGTCGGGGTGTGTGGGCTGTCTTGGAGTGTCAGCACCGCAGGGGTGGATCGGGCGGGATCGGTGCCAGGGTTGGGGGGGTGGCGCTTGTTTTTTCCCCCCCCCCACCCCGAGTTCTTTCCTGTAACGGTGGATGCAGTTCGGTTTCCAAGGATGGGAAAGGTAAAAATTATCCGTCAGGCGGTCTCCCCATGTCTCTCCCCCACCCCCCAATCAGGTCGAAACGAAGGAAGCAGACAAGTCGAAGCAGGATGAAGTGCTGATGTCGGCAGCCATTAGCCTGATCTGTGAGTGGGCCCAGCGGGTGTTGATGAGGCAGTTCGACACGGTGGTGGACTTGGCTCGCTTCCTGGTCAAGGAGCACCTCATCAGCCCCAGGACCAAGAACGCTGCCGTGGTGATGAAGGAGCTGATGAACGGTGAGCGGCCGGCCTGGGCCATCGGTACCACCTCCAGCCACCCTCGTCAACCCTGGTGTCTCTACCCCCCCCTCCCCCCCCACCACCGTCCTCCGCCAACCTCACCCCAGCTCCACCGCAAACCCATCTCCTCCTTGCAGTTTCCAGGAGATCGGACTGGTTGGCCTCGTTTCCATTAGAGCCAGGGCCGATGTAGTTGAAGTGTAAGAGATCTGCAGGGTGGGGCTTGGTGACCTAAGACCCTAAGACGTAGGAGCAGAATGAGGCCGTTCAGCCCATTGAGCCCACTCTGCCCTTCCATGAGATCACTGGAAGACTTGATCATCCACAACTTCAGCCTTCCTGCCTCTCCCGCCCAATACACCTTGATTCCCTTCCCAAATAAAAATCTCTCTATGGCAGCCTTGGGGGGTGGTGGGAGGCTTGGTGGGGGTGAGGAGAGGGGGTTCTGTCCAATGCCCTAGGCCCAGTGTGTTTCCGTGCTCACTGAGGGGGGCCTATTATGTAGCTGGGGAGAAACCAGCAGGCCAGGCAGCATCTGTGCTGAGAAACGCAATTAGTGTTTCAGGTTAATGGCATCTCACAGGATTGGGAGGAGAATGGCGGACCCACTCCCATGAGGAGTGGGGGGCAGGGGGGAGAATGGGGGACTCGTTCCTAAGGGCGGGGGGGGGGTATTGTGGGGGAAGAATGGGGGACTTGTTCCCGTGAGGGGGAGGGTGCGGTATGGGGGTGGGGGCAGAATGGGGGACTCGTTCCCGTGGTGGGGGGTTGGGGTATTGGGGGTGGAAGAATGGGGGCTCGTTCCCACGGGGGAGGTGAGGCATGGGGTGGGGGGAAGAATGGGGGCTCGTTCCCGCGGCGGAGGTGGGGCATGGGGGGGGGGGAAGAATGGGGGACTCGTTCCCGAAAGGTGGGGGGTGGGGGACTCGTTCCTGCAGGGGGAGGGGTGTTGGGGGGGAGAATGGGGGACTCGTTTCTGCGGGGGGGGGCGGTGGGAAGAATGGGGGACTTGTTCGCACGGGAGGGTGGGGTGGGGTGTGGAGGGGGAATGGAGGACTTGTTCCCGCCAGGAGTTGGGGGGTCAAAGGGGAGACTCGTTCCTGCAGGGAGTCGGGGGGGAGAATGGGGGACTCGTGGTGAGTGGTGAAGATAGCAGACAGGTGAAGGGGTAAGGTTGGTTAAATATGAAGGAGAGAGGAAAAGAAGGATGGGGAGTGTCAGGGTATGAAGAGGAGGAGCCTGGTATCAATCTGCTGGACCAAATGGCCTGTTCCTTTGGTGAGAAGCCCCTGTGGGAGTGAAGTGGAGGAAAGAACGGGAACACTGACGGCGAAATTTTAAGCAAGTGTTATCTTTTAACGTGAAGTGCTTCTGTTTGCAACTTTCTCCAAAATCCCTGTTCCACGTGAATTTTGTCTAACTTCTAGAGAACATTCTGAAATCGCCAAAGAAGGCAAAGTTGCAGCAGCAGCCCAGGAACACAGGTCAGAACAGTGAAGAGAAATCACTCGTCTCTCAGGTGAGGGCCTGATATCACCTTCCCCAGACCAGACTCCCTCAAAATACTTCACCCAGACCCTAACTTTTGCTAAATTTTTAAGGCAAATGTAGCGTGGTATGTTCCTGATGCGACTGGTCAAACTCCTCAACATTAAGCAAAACACATTTATTTAAGCGCTACTGTTAAAACCAAAGAAAGAAGAATTTAGAATAATTTAACTCTATTGGAAACATTAATCGAACAATAGATACAGTACCAAATACTGATCGACAGGTCCAAGATAGTAACATCCCATAAATACGTCCTGTGGCAAAAATGCAAATCAGAAGTCCATGCTTTGTCTCGCATGCCATCCAGCAGGCCAGGAAAACAACCTAAGATAACAAAGATAACGGGGACTGCAGATGCTGGAGAATCCGAGATAACAAAGTGTGGGGCTGGATGAACACAGCAGGCCAAGCAGCATCTCAGGAGCACAAAAGCTGACGTTTCGGGCCTAGACCCTTCATCAGAAAAGGAGGGCGTCAGCTTTTGTGGCCCTCGAATGTTGCTTGGCCTGCTGTGTTCACCCAGCTCCACACTTTGTTATCTCAGATTCTCCAGCGTCTGCAATTCCCGTTATCTCAGGAAAACAACCTGTGCTTTTGACTGTTATCGAGAAAGGGCAGCAAGTACATGGGTACAGCAGCCCCCTGCAAGTTGAACCCCTGATTCCACCACCCCAGATGTGCAGTCCCATGCCCACACACTCCCATTCCCACACATTCCCACACTCCCACACTGCCACACACTCCCATTCCACACTCCCACACTGCCCCACACTCCCATTCCCACACTGCCTCACACTCCCATTCCCACACTGCCACACACTCCCATTCCCACACTCCCACACTGCCCCACACTCCCATTCCCACACTCCCATTCCCACACTCCACACTGCCCCACACTCCCATTCCCACACTCCCATTCCCACACTCCCACTCCCACACTCCCATTCCCACACTCCCACTCCCACACTGCCACATGCTCCCATTCCCACACATTCCCTCCCATTCCCACACTCCCATTCCCACACTCCCATTCCCACACTCCCATTCCCACACTCCCACACTGCCACACACTCCCATTCCCACACATTCCCTCCCATTCCCACACTGCCACATGCTCCCATTCCCACACATTCCCTCCCATTCCCACACTCCCATTCCCACACTCCCATTCCCACACTCCCATTCCCACACTCCCACACTGCCACACACTCCCATTCCCACACATTCCCTCCCATTCCCACACTCCCATTCCCACACTCCCATTCCCACACTGCCACACCCTCCCATTCCCTCCCATTCCCACACTCCCATTCCCACACTCCCACACTGCCACACGCTCACATTCCCTCCCATTCCCACACTCCCACTCCCACACTCCCACTCCCACACTCCCATTCCCACACTCCCATTCCCACACTCCCATTCCCACACTGCCACACACTCCCATTCCCGCACTCCCATTCCCGCACTCCCATTCCCGCACTCCCATTCCCGCACTCCCATTCCCGCACTCTCGCGCACGCTCACACTCACTCCCGCACCCCGTCACTGGCACTCTCTCACTCGCACCTTCTCTCACGCACCCTCTCGCACTCTCACCATCCCGACTTGGAAAAGTATCGCTGTTCCTTCTATTGCATAAGCTCTAACCTTCCTCAAGTCTGTTGTGTGGCACTGTATCAGACACCAGCTGGATGCCCGTGTTCACCACGTAGGTAGCATTACCCATATCAAGCTTCTCTGTGACTTGAAAACCTCCCAACTTATCTAAACACTGCCGTTCCTCTCAACACCTGTGTGGCTTTCATAAATTAACTCACATTTATCTACTGGACTATTGATTCTGAACAACATTTTGAGGCACCTCACCATCAACGTTAAAGCCTGCAAGTTCCGAGGATAATATTTTGAACAAGGTGGGATGATTGCAGTTCGCTGCTCCTGTATTCACAAGGAGGAGTTGTCCCATTTATCCCGAGGTCAGTATTTGTCCCTCTCCCAGCCCGCACTTGCCAGAGAAAGAACAGGATCATTTTGTGGGATCTTGCTTTGTACAAAATGGCCACCGGGGCTCCAACTTTACAGCAGTGACGAGAACAGAAGTCGCTGGGAAAGCTCAGAGGGTCTGGCAGTGCCATCCTCAGTGCAAAAGGGTCACCGGCCCCGAAACTTTAACTCTGATCTTTTCTTGAGAGGTGCTGCCAGACCTGCTGAGCTTTTCCAGCGACTTCTGTTTTCGTCCCTGATTCACAGCGTCAGTTTTTACAACAGTTTACAGGATGAAGGCATCACTGGCTGGCCAGCGTCTACTGCCCATCCCTAACTGCCCCAGAGGGCAGTTGAGAGTCAACCCCATTGCTGTGGGCCTGGAGTCACGTGTAATAGGTATTAAAATCACACCCCAGTGCAGGATCGTGTTGCAGGTCAGACGTTTGTAATCTAAAATCACACCATGCTTCTGACTTTTCTGACTCAAAATGACACCCCTGCGTGGCATCACATCGTAAGTCTGACATTCCCATAACGTGGGCCATGACTTCCATTGTCTGGGAGGCTCATTTGGAAGCCCTGAGGTGGGGAAAGGCGCTAGGGAAATGCAGGAAAACACTCCTGTTTTCACCGGACAGTAGGCGTCCATTTTGTGAGCCTCCTTTGGCATTGCATCGGGGAGGGAAGGTGCGGGAAGGGACAGTCACCTGGGGCAGGGAGCTAAAGGGGGTCTCACCTGTGTATTTTCTCTCCCTCCCTCTCTTCCTCCCTCCCTCCCTCACTCTTCTCTCGCTGTTCCCCCCGCCCCGCTTCCTGCTGTCCCCCCGCCTTCTGGCTCTACCCCCGCCTTCTCTCTGCCTCTCTCCCCCCACCCCCGTCACTCCCCGCCCCCCCCTCTCCCCCCGCCCCCCTCTACCCCTGCCCCCTCCCCCCCACCCTCTCTCTTCCCCCCCCACCCTCTCTCTCCCCCCCACCCTCTCTCTCCCCCCACCCTCTCTCTCCCCCCCACCCTCTCTCTCCCCCCCACCCTCTCTCTCCCCCCCACCCTCTCTCTCCCCCCCACCCTCTCTGCCCCCCCCACCCTCTCTGCCCCCCCCCTCGCCCCCCCCCTCGCCCCCCCCCCTCGCCCCCCCCTCGCACCCCCCCTCGCACCCCCCCCTCGCACCCCCCCCTCGCCCCCCCCCCTCGCCCCCCCCTCTCGCCCCCCCTCTCGCCCCCCCCTCTCGCCCCCCCCTCTCGCCCCCCCCTCTCGCCCCCCCCTCTCGCCCCCCCTCTCTCGCCCCCCCCTCTCTCGCCCCCCCTCTCTCGCCCCCCCTCTCTCGCCCCCCCTCTCTCGCCCCCCCCTCTCGCCCCCCCCTCTCGCCCCCCCCCTCTCGCCCCCCTCTCTCGCCCCCCCCCCTCTCTCGCCCCCCCCCTCTCTCGCCCCCCCCCTCTCTCGCCCCCCCCCTCTCTCGCCCCCCCCCTCTCTCGCCCCCCCTCTCTCGCCCCCCCCTCTCTCGCCCCCCCCTCTCTCGCCCCCCCCTCTCTCGCCCCCCCCTCTCTCGCCCCCCCCCTCTCTCGCCCCCCCCCTCTCTCCGCCCCCCCCTCTCTCGCCCCCCCCTCTCTCGCCCCCCCCCTCTCTCGCCCCCCCCTCTCTCGCCCCCCCCTCTCTCGCCCCCCCCTCTCTCGCCCCCCCCTCTCTCGCCCCCCCCTCTCTCGCCCCCCCTCTCTCGCCCCCCCCTCTCTCGCCCCCCCCTCTCGCCCCCCCCCCTCTCTCGCCCCCCCCCCTCTCTCGCCCCCCCCCCTCTCTCCCCCCCCCCTCTCGCCCCCCCCCCTCTCTCGCCCCCCCCCTCTCTCGCCCCCCCCTCTCTCGCCCCCCCCCTCTCGCCCCCCCCTCTCTCGCCCCCCTCCTCTCTCGCGCCCCCCCCTCTCTCGCGCCCCCCCCTCTCTCGCCCCCCCCTCTCTCGCCCCCCCCCTCTCTCGCCCCCCCCCTCTCTCGCCCCCCCCCTCTCTCGCCCCCCCCCTCTCTCCCCCCCCCTCTCTCGCCCCCCCCTCCCCCCTCCCCCCCATTTCCCTTTGTTTTTTCCTCACCATTTCTCTTTGTCCCCCCCCATTTCCCTTCATCCCCCACAACATCTCGCTTCTTCCACCGCCCTCTCCCTCCCCCCGCCACTCCCTACCTCCCTGTGTCTCTCCTTAGCAGGCGGACCCCTCCAAAGGTGGTAAGGACGAGCGGCCGGGAGCACCGCGAGGTAAACAAGCCTGCCACTGTGGACGTGGACAGTGTCATTAACCGCTACCCCCCCATCAAGCCCAAGACACAAGCCAAGAACCTGTTGGCCATCCCGGCCGCCCCCTGCCTCTCTCCAGCCGCTTTACCCCTCCGGGTGGCCGCCCGGTCTCCCTGGCCCTGTCACCGGGCAGCCAGCCCTCTGGGGTGGTGGTCACAGCAGCGGGAACCCTCCCCTACTGAAGAACGTGGCTGTCCTCCTCCCCGGCGCGGTGCGCCCCCTCGCGCCTGAGGGGGCAGCCCGGGAGCGGGGCCTGTTCTCCCCACCCCTCCCCAGCCCCACGAGCCCCCTCCACCACCCCCAAGGCCGAGCGGGCCAAAGGCTGCCCCCACCCCTCCCCAAGGGGCTCCCCACCCCACAAGCGAGCGGCTGGTTCCCTGGGAGAGAGGCTGGCCTCCAAGAGGAAGAGGGGACGGCCCCGCAAGGTGGTAGCACCATCGCCTCCTGGTAAGGCGCCAGGGGCTCCTCCCCCAGAGCCCGGGCAGCCTCCGCCTCCCCCTCCTTCCGTCACCCCCATCCCCCCCACCGCCTCCACGTCGCTTTTGCCGCCCGCCGCTGCCGACAAGCCCCCGGCCAAGATGAGCGCGCCGTCGGAGCAGGAGGCCCGCAAGACGTCGGTGATCCGTCCCGTCTGGTGGACCGGCGCACCGGGGAGCAGGAGGACGAGATCGCCAACGCACAAAGCCCCCGCCCATCCCCAATGACAGCGGCTTGCTTCCCCCTCAGCCCCTCCATTGTCAGCTCAATCCCTGGCCGAGAGAGAGAGGGGGAGAGGGCGGGGGGAAGAGGACGCTTGATGTGTGCACAGCAGCTGCCATCCTACGCCTGGGCCCAGTAACCGGTTCAACTTCGTGGGGGTTCCCCCCCCCCCCCAACCCCTGAGTTGAATTTTGCCGTCCTGGTGTTCAGCGGACTATTGGAATGCCGATCTGCTTAAGGACTTCTCTTACTGTCTTTTTTTTTGTTATCTCCTCTTTTATTTTTCAACCAGTTGATAATTTTGATAATTTACACATCCTAACGTTACTGTAAATATTTTACCGGGGAGGGGGAATAACCATCTAAACGTTTGGCTTAAAAAAAAGGTGATACAAGGAACACCCCTGGTGACTTATTATTTTTAAATGTAATAATTGCAGATTAATCCCCACCAGATCGCAGCCTTGAGTCTGCTCATCGCGTCTATGTGTTTCTGCCCCCTTCCTCCATTTCGCCAAACAGTCTACAGAGTCTTCTTTAATGGAGAGGCCGCCCACGCTTGCTGCAAATGGTTCTCCTGCCGAGCGAAACACAGTGGCGGCAAGGTGAATAAGCTGGCTGGAGCGAAATTGGGTCTGGCACCGGGAGCCCAGGCCCGGTTTTGTAATGTTTTGGGCGAACTTGCTACCTCTCCGCGTGCGGGTCAAGACTAGGGAGCACAATTGCAACTGCCTGTCCCTTCCTCCACAGTGATGCACATGTGTGCACACACCGATTCCCATCCCTCTGACCCACCCTGGCACCTTCACCTCGTACTGAGACGAAAACACAGGCTGCCCAGCCCAGAGGACAAAGGGAGCACCGATTGGTAAAGGAGAGGTTGAGATGTTGGATAGGTGTGAATGAAGGGAGAAAAGGAGCCTGCTCTGTTGAGAGCAAAGTCAGCCAGACGCAACTGCATTGGGGGCTTGTTGTGGTGGTGGGGGTGAGGGGGTTGGGGGGCACTTGGGAACTTCATAAAAGATATGAAGGATGGAGGACCTGCTTTGAATCTCAGTATTGAAACAGGCTGTATAGTGCCCAGGTGGAAAATGAGACGATGTTCCTCCAGCTTTGTGAGACGTTGGTGTGGCTCGCAACGTGGTATTGAATTAGAACAAAAACAACCATAGAGATTCAAAATGAAGGCAGAAAGTGCTGGAGAAACTCAACACGCCTGGTATCCTCTGCAGAGACAGAAGGCAAAGCTCACAGTTCGAGTCCAGTGACCCTTCTTCAAGGCTGATGGTAACTTGGAAGCAGAGATGTGTGTGTGTAAATACGCTGAAGGCAGGCTGAGGAGGGGGAAGGAGTGAGCAGATAGATGGCGACAGAGGTCTGAGAGAGAGAAAGATGGTAAGCCGAGGAAGGGGAAATGCTGATGATTGGGACTGTGTGGCCTGGCTAAAGAAGTTGTTTCAGCCTTTAAAATTATTGAACTGGGTAGTTTGAGCCCCAGAGCAGAAGCTGAGATGCAGCTTCCCCCAGTTTGCAATGGAGTGGACATAGAAGCATTGGCCAGGGACCAAGGTGGTGTGTTGAAGGTGGCAGGTAACTGGAAGCTCAGGGCTTGGGTTTTTTTTTTAGAGAACATTTCACAAAGTGGTCACCCAGTCTGTGCCTTGTTTCCCCCCCAGAGTGCAGCCCATGCAGTAGACTGGATTGAGTGAAGTGTGGGTAAATTGCTGCGTTACCTGGACCTTGGATACTGGGGAGCTAAATGGGCGGGTATTGCTACCCATTTCTGCCTTCAGCATTTATATGCTGCCTCTCCTGAGCTTGCCATCTGTTCCAAAGTAGAGCCATTCCAGATGCGAAATGTTAACTCTATTCTCTCTGCCCACGGTTGCTGCTGAGTGTCTCCAGAAAATCCCTGCCTTTCTATGTCTCAAATAAACCCTGCTCTTGTTCTCTGGGGTGCCCAGAGTCACGAGGGCTCCCGGCGCAGCACACAGGGTCAGAGACGGTTCCCTTCAGCGGTAGGGTCGAGGAACCGGTGGTGCAGGGGCTATCCGAAAGAAGGACAAACTATTTCATGCAGTGAGTGGCCGGGGTCTGGGGTTGGGTACAGGATACAGCCTCCAGCCGAGGCTGTCCAAAAGCAATAGGGCCTTGTTATTTGGAGAGAAAAGAGTCCTGGGGGATCTCAAGG